>NW_026461591.1:0-74088 GCF_021730395.1 Mercenaria mercenaria | reverse complement strand
CTGTACAGATTTTTTTTATTCGTAGATGAGTGATACACTTCTAGTTTATTTAAATGATAAAATATTCTATTTATATTTATATATTTTATTATTTTTTTAAAAAAATAAGAAAAAATCTTGGGTCGTGTGTCAAGTTTCGGCCATCTTCGTAACATAGCGTAAGTTACGACCCTTTCTGATGACCGTGACCTAATTCACACGATCCTTTTGTTTACATTTTTATTTCTACAATTTTCGCCTTTCATGTGGTACATTTGACTTAGAGACAAGAATTTTATAAATTGGTGGTGATGAAGGATTACCACGATTATCGGAGATTTGTGGACTTATGTTTTTTCTTAATATTAAAGTGTAAAAACAGGTTGATGTGTATGACCTCATCAATATCTGTGTACATAACATGTAAACAAATAACCAGCTGTTCAGTGAGATGATAATATATAAATATCATATGGCAGCATGTGTGACATTGATATTGTCAACCCGAGAGCAGAATGTCACCCGAGGCGTAAGCCGAGGGTGACATTCTGTTTCGAGGGTTGACAATATCAATGTCACACATGCTGCCATATGATATTTATTTTATTATACCGAACAAAATTAAGTACACAAAAATGTTTTAAAATGTTTTTAATTAATTTAATTCAATAAGTTTAACAAGGTAAACAAAATATCACATATATCAGGAAGAACAAAATTCCACTGTTAACAATGCTAATTAAATTCCTTCGAAAACTGTTTTTTATTGTACTTGACTGTTCATTTTCCATGAAAATGGAAATGTACTTAACCACAAATTTTAACAAGGTAAACAAAATATCACATATATCTAGAACAAAATTCCACTGTTAACTATGCTAAAATTCCTTCAAAAACTGTTTTTTACTGTACTTGACTGTTCATTTTCCATGAAAATGGAAATGTACTTGACCACAGTTACTTATATTTGGATTGATGTTGTACATGAAAGGTGGCCTTGCTTGTTCAAATTGTGTTTATAATTTGGGGGGCAGGCATGTGATTGTTCATAGTTCCTACATTATCATGGACTTGCTGAAATACACTATTAGCAACTGATGATGCCTGAGTAGTTATCACTGGTTGCAATGCAATGTTTGTACTCGCCTGTGTGACAACGGGTTTGTCACTAACATGTGGCTGCATATTTGGGGGATGATTCTCCTTCCCAGTGGTATCTAATTCAATGAATACATTATCATCACGAAAAATCTCCTCAAGAAAGTCAAGATCGCTAATGTCAACCCCAGAAGTAGCTGTTTCATTTGGGGGATGTTGATTTATTGGAGCCTGTTGATTTATATTTGTCACATTTGGCTTTTTCTGCAGGGATTTAGCCAGTGTATCAGAAATTTGCTGCTGTTTTTCGTCACACAAACGTCTCGAGTAGCTACGAATAGACATTTCAGATTTGTGTCCAGACACTCGTACCAGGTGTCGAGCCTCGATTCCATTTCTATCAAGTTCGGATATTGATGTGGCTCGAATACAATGGTTTGTGTACCGTTTAGACAAATGTGCCAAGTTCGAAATATCGCCCATCATTCCAGCTAGTTTTCCCTTTCCTAAGGGAGCCATACAGTACCAAATTGGTCCATCAAGTTCGAAGCTATCAAGCGGTCGCTGCCATAGGCAGTCAATTCCTGGATTCAGTGTGCTGAGATACTTTTCAAACGAAGCCACCGGACAATTGACATCACCAGGAAGCTCGTACATTTTCCCTTCGCCAATGGTTTCATCACAGCTCGACTCGGCACTGAAAAAAAGTGAAATGTTTTGAGAAATAGTTTATTTTTAAATCACCTGAAAATTTGCATAAAGTCAAGTCAATATTCATTTATTGTCGGTAGATAGTATAATATTATGAACATAAGCAATGTTGATATATCTGTAGGTTTTGACTAGTCAAAATAATTCGACGTTCAGATTGTTTCATATTTGTGACTGGCAATCTTAACGTCAAACTTTGAGGGACCAAAATAATGGAAGATAAATCACAGTACACAGTCATGTAAAGTTATTGGTTTTATATGGCGTGTAAACATACACAAAGGTTTAAATCACTAGAAAATTTGTAATTTTGGAGATTTGATAATTTTTACATAGATTAATGAGGAATTGAATCCGACTTTCTATACATGTAAGATTTATTTGAATTCATGGCCAATTTGTGAAATTATCAACATTTTAACCTATAGCATACAAATAGCGGTAAAAATTTCATTGGAAATTGCTTCAACTATTTTAAGGGGTGTAACGATACGCTAGTCTCACGATACAATACATATCGTGATACAGATGCAACAATATGTGTATCGGCAGACTAAGGTATCGCGATACAGAGAATTGCAATATATCGTTACACCCTACTGTAGTAAACTATCTTGGTCTTTGAGTGGGGATATTGGCCATTTGCAAAAAATATCTCAATATTTCCTAGGAGCGCGTCAGATTAGCTGGACTAGCTTTTCACCAGCATGTGTCAACTGAATTTTAAAGATTACTGCAGTGTGATTAAATAGATTTAGATCTAGCAAATTTCTGTAAATTTGTTTCTTACCCATGATTTTTATCAGCTTCATCCACCATCTGATAGACATATCTCCTACCGGCAGCATTGACAGCGACGGCAAAGGTGTCTTTTTTCATTCCTTTCAGATTTTCCTGCCCTCTCCGGCAAAGAAAGTACATAATTTCAAACAAGACCTTTTTCTGTAACCCGCATGGTGTGTCAATGTCAAATGCTATATTTTCACTACTGAAAAGTTTTTGAAGATCCTCAGAGGAAATTTCTTCTTTGTGTTCAATAGATCCTTTACCCTTTTTTTCAGATCTGTCACTTTGCTCTTAAATGTGGTAAGACATGACGAAAATGAATTATCATTGCACACATCAATTTTACACTCATCTTTCAGATATTTACAAATTCCGTACTTAATTGATGTCAGTGATGATTTCTTTAGTTCCGACCCATCTGTCTTTTTTATGCTTGCAAAGAATGCTCGAAGAGATTTGTTTAATTCCTCGCTTGAAAATCATTCAAATTCACAGTTTTCGCCGAGAAATTCACGAAACAGAGACACACTTCTTTTTATTACACGTTTTGTGTTTTTTGAGTCTTTCTGTCCATCAAGAGTGTCTAAATCATCTTCAGAAATACTAGCAAATCGAGACATGTTTACATGCTGACAGTTCCTGTCGTCTGATGTTTTTGTGTACACATTGAATAGTGACGTCACTGCTGTATGTGTATAAGGGAGGCAATCACGTCATGATTTAGCTTAAATATTGAAGCAGTTATTTGCCCTTATTTGACATTCAAAATATCACTGCGGTCACATGACCTGACAGTCGATTTTCGCTTGGTCACGTGTCAAAAGGTTGAAAATGTTTCTGATAGTCAAAATATCTCTTTTTCGGGTAATGGGATTTTACCATTGTATACAAAAGTGAGGTATAATAACCTTTGATATATAGAGATATGTAATGTTTGTTGAGTAAATGGAAATGTGTTTACATTACTTCTGTTAGGCCTCTGGTTAGGAAAGTGTGGTTAGTTTGCATAAACTATAGATATTAGATTCTTTAGGATATAATTTAATATGTTTAGATTGCCATGGCCTGTAGATGACCCAAACTGTTAGATCATTAGCTCACAAAATATTGCTCACAATAAAAATGGACATTCATTATGACTGATCTGAATATACATTTCTGGCGGCGGAAAAACTTTTGACTTGTCTATTTCTTATCACTTGCTAATGAATAAACTATTAGACCCTCAACCTACACAGAATCCTAATTAAATCCCAGTCTTTACAACATTCTACAGATAATTTCAGAAATGACCTCTAGAAGTTCTTTGAATTGGAGTAAAAATTAAATGGAATTTTGAAATATTGCCGAGTACATAAAAGAAAGAGGGAATAAAACAGGTGTTTTTTTTTTTTTTTTTTGTTGTTTTTTTTTTTTTGTAAAACAGACAATTAATTCCTTCTAAAAGCAAAATGTTTTCGAAGTCAGATGAAAAATGAATTGTCAAAAAAAGAATCAAATGTTCTTCACGGACAATGCAGCTGTATTGCTGGGTAAATAAAAGATGTATACATGTACTTTACTTTCATTTAAAAATTGAAACCTATTTAAATACGTGTATGTTATTCATTCAAAATAATACTAGTTAATCTTTGCGTACATCTGTATATGTGGTATGTATATAAACACACTAGCTGGGAAACTCTGTTTACTAATAAACTTTGATAATGTGACAGTTGACCTTAATACAATCGACAATGTTTATTTTCCAATACAGTTAAATCCAATATTTGCTTTACAATAGATCTATGACGGATTATCTTTGAACACCCCTGGACTTATTGGACTCAACTGCCTCATTATCAAAATTTATTTTTACCTGTTTCGGATCACGTGATAAATTTGTCATGGAGTATCTTCATATCATTAAATTTCGTGATTTTTTACCATATTGTAAAAATTCAGTTTTCCGGCGATTTTATGCCCTGCATCAAAATTTTACTTGTATACATATTGGGAAATCTGATACCGCCATTGCGACCGTGTAGTTTGAAAAATCGGTATAATTTGAACAATCATGGTAGAGGGTTACCAAACGAACACTTGTGTCGAAATTAGGGAGGCAGTTTCTGAGAAGAAGATATTTAAAGTTCCTTTCTTATACAAATGTCACATGCCCTGGCATCCAAGTGTTCTAACGAATGAGAATGATTTGAACAATCTTGGTAAAGGAACATCCGATGAACATTTGTACGAAATTATTTCAAAACGAGGCAGCAGACGATTTCCGCTATACACATGTTGGAAAACATGACCACAGCCACTGGTGTTCATGTTTTTGAAGGATTAATTTTCATAACTTTTGTGAAAAATATTTCGATATCAGTTCAGCAGTTTCAGAATGTTTTGTTAAGGTTCCCGTTATATACTTATCGGGTAAAGTGTGTGGGGTGTGTGTGTTGGGGGGGGGGAGGGAGGGGGGGTTGAATTGGAATAGTTTGAACAATTTTGGTAGAGGACCACCTGGTGAAAATTTAGGCCAAGCAGCTTCTGACAGCAAACATTTTAATATTTCCACTTTATTCATATAGGGGAAAGCCTTGCCGCCATGTTTTACCTCATAGGAATTATTTGAATAATCGTGGTAGAGGTTCATCCAAGAGACAGTTGTGTGAATTTATTTTGGAAAAGGACAAGCATATTCTGACAAAACAACCTTAGTAGAGGATCGTGCAAGGAACATGTTTGCCACATTGAGATTTTAAGGTATTTTGTTTCATTTTTATTCAGAATTGAACAAATTTCAATAACAACTTTGGTAGAGACACATTATTTTAAGGAATATTCAGATCAAGTTTCATCGACGTCTACCTGATGGTTTAAGTATGGAAACGCATATGGTACACCTGGATGATATGTTTATGCGGGAGTATTTATGTCGACGTAGTGTGAAATAACACGATATGTCGGGATTTATTAAGATGTATTGTCTACATAATTAATACAGCTTTACTACTAATTTTTTTCCGACATATCTACATGAAATAACTGTTTCGACATTAGTTACTTATATTGCGCCATGGTTTGTGGCCTCAATGACTGAACTTGTTAAAGTGTAATTTATTTTTTAATTAATATAATGTATGCTTTAGGAAAAAGAAATTGTAAAGATTTTTTTGAGACAAAATTGTATGTCACCCCACTTCCTCCCCTTGTATTGTATGAGTATTGGTGCACTGACTTTAATATGAACAGGGATCATCTACAGACCAAGACTTCAGTTAAATCCAGACCTCGTCGGGCCGACCGCTTGACCGACGGACGCATCCGACGGCGGTTGCTTTTTCGTCGGACCGCAGCGACCGACTAAAAATACCTTGAAAAATTGTTTAAATGTTGTCAAATTTGCATGTGTTTTAGTTCTGTTATACTTCACTTTCACTGATCAATTTATTCATTTTTGCTCATCTGGATGGAACAGTATTTAATTAGGCAACGCTAGTCATATTCGGTCGGACTCTGGAATTTTATTCCCTTACGTATGGTGGTTTATTTCTGCCGCGAGATGGCTCACAATCTGGAACTATAGACTGAAGTTCAGACCACCGGATGGTTCCCGTATTTTTACGATAAATAGTGAAGTCATTACCCATAGGCCATAATAAATACAGTTACAAGTTGCCCATGTTTCTTTTTTCTCAAATATCATATGTGTCCGGGGCGGTGCAAGTTGGTCAGGATGTCCAGCTAAGGCCTGGGAGGTTTCACGACTGAGACTGACGCATCTACTAAGTTTGAATGTTCTACAGTAGACCTTATCAGATTATTCTCAAGTTACTGCATCATGTATGGAAATGATTTTCAGTTTTCAGACCTCAACAACCTTGACCTTTGACCTACTGACACTAAAAACAAGTTATTGGAATACTGCATGGCAATACATAGTCCCCGACAGATTTACACCAGTCAGTGATCCCTACGATTTGATCAACAACAATTGTAAGACTGATTCACTGCTGTATACATTAAACAGCCTTGTAACATTGTCAGATCGGCCTAAGAGGCCCAATCAAGGTTTTATTGCCCAAACGGGCTTAAATTAACGAAAAGAAATAATTGTTTTAGTTAATAATTTGAAAACAATTTTATAGTTTACATCTTATGTCCTTGAAAATGTAACATGCAACATTAGACATTTTTCCGCCTGAATTCTGGGAGTTTTACTTTCACTTCACATGTAGATATCATGTGAATGAAACAAAGCCTCTTGATAAAAATGTGAATATTTTATTTTGATAAATAGTATGTGTTTCTAACATGCAAACAGCTGAAGAAATATAGGACTTTTAAAGAAAGTGAAAAGTTTTAAGATATGTTACACATATTCGTAAAATACTGAATTTCTTTTAATAAATTTAAGCCCACTCAATAACTAATACGACAAGTAGACATAATTTTTAACATCTTGGCAAGTTCTTTAATACATGTTGTCTTAGTTTTAGACGACAAGTTGAGTTATTTTTTAACGTGATGACCAGATTTTTACAACTTGTAGTCTTATTTTTTGACGAGCTGCTGAGTTATATGTCGTCATGTCGTCCTTCAGAATCAAGGGCGGAACCAGGATGTTGTGATGGGGGTGGGGGGCGCAACTAGGGGGATCGGGGGGCATGCTCCCCCGGAAAGTTTTGAAAATAGTAGATCCTTCTGGAGCATTCTGGGCGTTCTGGGGAACTTTATTTTAAGTATTTTAAAAGGGCAGGTTTTGTGACAAAATCAACCCAAATAGCATGCTAATTATATTCCAAGTTTTATGATTTATCAGAATTATTCTTGCGTAAGTATCCCAGAATGGAATTTCTTAGCCCGAATGGATTTCTGAGGATTTTTTTATTGGGAGGGGTTACCAAAGGCTATTAGCATATTGTACAAATGGTAAAGAGCATTATATGAGCTCATGCAAACTTTGTTGGATTTTTATTGTGCGAGCAAGGAAAAATACATATTTGTACCCCCCGACAACAAAGTTGTTAGGGGAGGGGGGTATACTGGTTTCAGGTTGTCTGTCTGTCTGTCCGTCTGTCCGTAAACGCAATCTTGTGCGCACCATCTCTCCTTATCCCCTTGACAGAATTTAATGAAACTTCACACAAGTGATCAGTACCAACAGTAGTTGTGCATGGGGCATGTTAGGTTCTTTTAGAAAAAAAAATTTGCAGAGTTATGGGACTTATTTTTTTTGCTACTATACTATATACATAGACACAATCTTGTGCGCACCATCTCTCCTCATCCCCTTGACACAATTTAATGAAACTTCACACAAGTGATCTGTACCAACAGTAGTTGTGCATGGGGCATGTTAGGTTCTTTTAGAAAAAAAAATTGCAGAGTTATGGGACTTTGTTTTTTTTGTTACTATACTATATACATAGACACAATCTTGTGCGCACCATCTCTCCTCATCCCCTTGACACAATTTAATGAAACTTCACACAAGTGATCAGTAACAACAGTAGTTGTGCATGGGGCATGTTTGTTTCTTTCAGGAAAAATTTTTGCAGAGTTTTGGGACTTTGTTTTCTTGTTACTATACTATATACATAGACACAATCTTGTGCTCACCATCTCTCCTCATCTCCTTGACACAATTTAATGAAACTTCACACAAGTGTTCAGTAACAACAGTAGTTGTGCATGGGGCATGTTAGGCTCTTTCAGCGACAAAAATTGCAGAGTTATGGGACTTTGTTTCTTGTTAACATACTATGTACATACAGTCTGCATATGCAATCTTGTGCGTGCCTATTCTACCAAACCCTTACACACAATTTAATGAAACTTCACACAAGTGATCAGTACCAACCCTAGTTGTGCATGGTCCATGTTACATTCTTTTCGACAAATATTCTGCGAAGTTATGGGACTTTGTTTTTTGTTACTATACTGTATACATACAGTCTATATACATACAGGCCACATAATTTTGCAATCTTGTGTGCGTCAAATTGCAATGTACTGTGTCAGTGCATGCGGGGGGTACATTCATCACCTTCAGTGATAGCTCTAGTTTATATCTTTTTTTACCAAGAACAAAAGACAAATTACCTATGCGAGCGTAGCGAGCGAGAAAATATACATATTTTATATTTTTCACCCAGAACAAAAGACAAATACCTATGCAAGCGTAACGAGCGAGAAAAAATGCATATTTTGCAGTTTTTTTCACCCAAAACAAATGATAAATACCTATACGAGCGTAGCGAGCGAGAAAAAAAAACGCATATTTTGCACTATTTCTTACCCTGAACAAAAAAAAATTTACCTATGCGAGCGAGAAAAAATGCATATTTTGCACTTTTTTCACCCAGAACAAAAGACAAATTACCTATGCTCCGGCGATTTTAGGGGCGGCGGGGGGGGGGGGGGGGGGGGGCGCCCCGGGGGCGCTCTCCCCCTGGATCCACCATTGAGAATCCCGACTTAACCATATAAATTCTAACCAGGATGTACGATATACGTTTCCATAATATACGTTTCCATACAAAGGCATTGAATTGGAATGGTTAGTGCGAAGATTTTTTTTTTTTGTTTCTGTGTACGGGTACTTTAGATTCTCCTTTGTTTTTGTAATTGGTCAATCCAAAATTAGTGAATGCCATTTCTTAAATTTTGATGGTGAGTATTAATCCTGTGTGCTACTATTAACTATTTCTATTACGTTCTAATATTAAAATGTCATCATATCTGTATTTTCTCTGACTTTAGGAAATAATATTCATTTGTCAGTACGAAGTGTTTCCATTTCATCTCTAGAAAACGGCATAATCCTTGATAATTCTATGATAATACATAAACAGTTTGAAATACCCGGAGGAAAATTCAAAATACACCTATCCAACTGCACAATGACTAGCTACATCCCATTATACCGGATAAGATAAAGTTTATCTAGCACCTGTAAATGAATGAGGAAGTTTGAAATACATGTAAATTAAAGTTGTTATCGCTGTTTTATTAGGATATATCCGTGAAAGGCATATTTATCCATACTAACTTCTTAATTTAGTCAATGTCGTTTACTAACGACAGAAATGAAAAACGGCAGGTCATATAAACTACCACTGACGGAAATGCTTATGACATTACGCCATTTCGGTGATATGTGAACATTTCGTGTCGATTCGTCATAAAGTCTGACTCATTTGTTCATTCACTATTCTTCAGGTACATTTCTGCAGATACATTATTTCGCTGATTGGTTACTTACACAGGCTAAGATATATAGTATTTTGTTGTCATGTTTACGAATTTGAAATGTATGTTATAAGATATATGTGCAGATAATTTGTATTTTTCACATGACTAAACGTTTCTGTTAGCATAGAAGTAAACTTATGTTATTCATCCTTATTAAGCAGCCACAAAAGGAAGTCACACATATGGCTGCTTAAGGTAGGCGATTTTTTAAATGTTGAAAATTAGAACAAAATATCAAAACTGGGAGTTCGCTGAATAGCTGCTTAAGACTTGTAGTTGAGTGAAATATACACAAATGAGGCTATGGCCTGCATGAATATATTTATAAATTGTTAAAATCAGCTTCCGTTATATATGTATGTTTTGGGTTTAACGCCGTTTTTCAACAGTATTTCAGTCATGTAACGGCGGGCAGTTAACCTAACCAGTGTTCCTGGATTCTGTACCAGTACAAACCTGTTCTCCGCAAGTAACTGCCAACTTCCCCACATGAATCAGAGGTGGAGGACTAATGATTTCAGACACAATGTCGTTTATCAAATAGTCATGGAGAACATACGCCCCGCCCGAGGATCGAACTCGCGACCCCGAGATCCGTAGACCAATGCTCTTACCTACTGAGCTAAGTGGGCGGGCCAGCTTCCGTTAGAACTAAAATATATCGTACGATTAAATTTGATGACCAAAGTCGCCTGGCAAAGCAGTTGATCTCGACTCCATTTATTATTATAGTGCTCTCTTTTTAATCAGTATTATATTATACCAATTTGAGCTAGTGTATTTTGACTGGGGGAGTTTATAATGAAATAAAAATGTACATGCCTCAACTAAAAGAGTTATGTAACATAAAAAATTTAGAGGTAAAACTATTTGCATTAGGCGATACTTCACATCTAAAAGCCAAAGACACGCACATGCTACGATACTTATTCCAGAATTATAAGTAATACTATACAAATCTGACACTTTTCATTATATGCTTTGCAAATACCGGTATCCACAGTTTTTTTTTTATTTCTTCTCTCTATAAAAGATTTAAAGTTGATTTCAAAATACTAATTTCAAATAACCTTAAAGCATAAAATATGTCACCAAATCGAATGATGATCATTACAGTCTGCGCTCAATCGAAAGCATGGATCTTTCTATTGTTAAACCTAAAACGAACTACCTGAAACAAACATTTAGCTACAAAGCTGCGCACATGTGGAATTCACTTCCTTCTTACATTAAACTTCTTAATAATAATATAACTGCTTTCAAGCATGATTTAAAGAATTTTCTCTTGTTTTAGCGATTAATTACTTGTAATAACAAGAATTTTGTTGAATTGATGTTACTGTATTCGTTTCCAATAATAATAATAATCCTATTATCTTATTATTCAAATCTGGAACAATTTATTATCTTATGGGACAGACTTTCTTTTTTGTATGTATCTTAATTGTCATGTATAATCTTTGTGACAGCATGGTAATTCTTTTAAAACATAGTTATTGTTACATTACGTTTATTTAAGACATCTTTAATTTGAGACGTGTTTGTCGAGAAAATTTAAGTAATTCTGATATGTATATTTTTGTATAAATGTTAAATCATAAATTGACTGTATGATTGTGTGTATGTGTGAATGTCACTTTCAGAAAATAAAGTTATTATTATTATTATCATTATTATACTGACATATATTTATTTGAATATAAATATAATTACCTTGTGCTACGGATATTCCTAGAAGAAAAAGGATAAAATACACAAAACAGCCTGAATTGTACGACATTTTACACAGAAATATTTCAGTTTATCATGTAGAATTTGCATATTTACTTCCTAATTCACACTTTGCGATAACGGGTAGACATAAACGGTAGGCAGGCTGTACAAGGAAGTTTTAGTTTTGTTTCTTTATGCGCCGATTTAAACTTTTGTGATTTACTATTTGTTGATCTATCGAATACCTGATAAGATTAAGTGTACTTTGACATAACATACCTTTTTTTTCTAATTTAAAATCATTTGATATTGTATTGAAGAATTTACCTAGTGAATGACATTAAAGTATAATACAATGTCTTTGTTTTCATACTTTTAAACAATGGAACTGTCAGGTGTTTAGGTAATGTTTACAAAAGTAAAAGTATGATTTAGTGCAATTTATGGGGGATTATAATTGATTTGATTGAAACAGAATTGTACCTCCTTAGTAGCTGAATATAAGCATTATATTACTTGAATTTAGTGAGTGTGGGTTCGATATCCGAAAGTTTTGTTATAATTGTTTTTTACATCTTATTCTTTATATTTACATCTGTAACATAGCGTTATGTGAATTCAAGCATATACACACACAAATAAAGTAAGTACTTTTATCTTTACTTCCTGTCATTTTAACTCAGGGAATCCACTGATGAGGAACAAATGACGAAACTACATATGACACGGATGTAGCTTTTTTTGACGAAAAACCACGACAATACGATACGATAACGCGGTATTAATGTCGTGCTGTCGCATCCTGTTTACGTTATATCGCCGCACCGTGTTGCCATAGCATCGCCCTTACCTCTGCAGGGGTACACAGTTATACAACGGTTGATGAAATCACTATTGTACAAATCTTAATCCTGAATATTTATTCATATAAAACGCTTCTAATTGCAATCCTGTATACGTTATTTGTACGGCTTGTATATATTAGCCACACATAAATAATAGTTACATGTATATAAAATGACTGAAGGAGATTCGTCTAAAGGATGATAAATATCATATTCAGATGTTTCGTGCTGTCGTATCTTTACAATCAAAGAGCCATGATGAGCGAACATACCCAACTTTTTTCTTCTTAGGCGTCTTATCAAGCCATCCGCAGCGGGGTGCGAGAACAGCCGCCGCAGAGACTTTCCGATATCAGACAGACCTGAGATTCACATTGAAATATAGAAGGATTAAATTTTGTTTCGACCATTCGTATTTCCTGTTCTGATATTTAAATTTATCACTGTTCCTACCATAAAATTCATTTTCTTATCTTTCCACTGGTGTATTTTTTATTAATGTAACACTATTTCTTCTTGCTTCCAATTTCATTTGAAACCAACCATAGTATTTCCCTATATAACCTATATAAAATGCAAGCAAAACACGTTTTTCGCTTACTTTAAAGGACATTTAATACTGTTTCTCCTCTGAAACAATTTTTATCACTGTTATGACGTGAAAGTATAACAAACAAAGAAAATGATGATATAAAAATATTTAAAGTAATTCAATAGCATCTTGCTTCCATTTGCATTCAAAAACGGCTAAAATTGCACTTTAGCCACTCTGCCCAAAATGTCCGAGTTATGTTCGGTTAGCTGATAAGATTCTCGGTCTTGCTTTAAGTATTCCGTAGTAGAGGCAAAGATATTAGAACTATTTGTTATAGCTGGAATACTATTGTAAAGCTTAAGTATTTTGGCTGATTGTTTTAAAAATAAAAGATAAAATATTGCCTTCATCCCATTTTGCGTTACATATCGTTTATTTTATGTAAAAAAAAAAAAGAAAATGGTGTCAAAAATTACTATGTATTTCGGTAAAAGTCAGTCATGTGTCATTGTTACAGTCAAAAAAATGTAAATTGTCTCAACCACGTATCATTGAAATATTCGATCTTAGAATATAACAGATTTAAAATGTCAAAAATTACAGTTTATAGTTTTGTAAATTGTACATCCACGCTTCACTGTGACTGACAGAATATATCGGTTGCATTTTTGTAAAAGTGAAATTAGTGCGTGCGAAATAAAAATAGTATAACGTGCAGATTCAGTATAGAAATTAAACAAAATCAGAATTCTAAACTGTTTTAAAGGGTTTTCGCTTCCATTACTATTTATCAGAATCGGATCAGTGCATAACAGAATAAATCACAGCTATATCAACATACGACTGTATTAATTTTACTGTTATTATATGTATTACCAGATTGCTATATGATATAATGGTCTAATACATAAATTTAGCACTACTGGAAGTATATAAAATATTCTATTGATTCGAGTGTTTAATTGTAATTATGTTTACAGTCGAACAAATAGTTGTCAAAACTATTCTAAGTTTAAATGTGAACAATGGCTTGACATGATATATCTTTTAACTTGATATCTTTTTATTTAAAATAGATTTTAATATTACAGTAATTTTGATTTTAAAGTAAAATATCATATAGCATGTTGGCTGTTTTGCTAATTATATATAAGCGTGTAATGTGTTTCTGATTAATAGCAAGGTGTTAAGTATAGTAGCTGTCAGCATGACAACACAGCAGGTATCCGCGCCTGTATAAGGGCATGGAGGTAATATAGAGAATATTACCTCCATGATAAGGGTCAGCAATAAAAAGAAAAACTTCATGATGAAAAGAAATGAAAGAAAATGAACTGGATGTTTTTAAATCATCATATTTCTATCCTAAAATATATCTTAAAACGTTGACTTTTTCGGAAATTATTGAATACTTTTGATCACAGAATTGCGAGTTTACACAACTGCATGCAGTGTGTGCTATCCATACGGATATATACAACCAGATGTTCTGTTGCGCAACATATCATACTTGATTAACTAAGCAAATGCAAATGCGGTAGTGGTCTGATAAACCTAAAATTTTAGTACTTAAAATTATGTGAGCGGTGTCTTAAATTTTTATTTCTTTCTGTACTGTTACATATTGTAAATACATGTGTTTTAATTGCAGCAAGTTAAAGTTTCCACAATGCCAGACTACCTTAGTCCATTTCATAGCCTGTACTCAAAAATGAACTTTCATTTAATAAAATCGAAAGAAAGCCTTGAAGCAAAATGTTATTTTAACACTAAATGTTACAAATCGAGTTTTAAAAGCTTTTGATGAATCAAAATTTTCTTATCCGGATACCTTTACAATTTAAATGTTTTTAATTAAAATTTCAATCACATATCACTGATGAAATGATATTTTTATCATTACAATTCATATGATCATAATTACATCATAGCTATCTTTTCATAAGGTTGGTTATTATTTGAGGTGATCATGAAAATATTTTATCCTGTAAAATTCTTGCATTAATTATACGGACTCCTATTTCGTCTTTCCTTTTCTTTTATAGATGATAATAACACTGTTTATTTGTGAAAAGTAGCCTGGGTTCCAGTCGGTTGAATTTTCATGTGTTTCTGTTCTACTGTTAGAAACTAAACAGCAACTTTCTCATACACATAAGATAGCGCGTATGTTATGACAAAGCAAAAAATATCACCGACTGAATCTCAGGCTAGGTGATAAGATACGTTATGTTACCAAATGATAAGGGGAGAAACTCGCATATCTAATTCTTCTTATCAACGGTAAATACAGGGTACTGTCCCTTGATGAAAGAAGACTTTAGTTTGACATATGAGTATTTGTTCAACTTCGTTTCATAATAGCATATACATTTTTTCTACAAACTATATGAAATATACATATAAAAAGTGTATTGAATTTAACTTGTTTTAAATTAATTAATACAGTCAAATTTCGTTCGCTCCAACTCGGATAATTCGGACACTACCCTTCGCTCGAACTCATCGTCGGGTCCCGTCAAAATCCCTGTGTAATGTATTTTGTTTTTCGACAAAATCAAAGTGTAGCAACTTCGATGAAGTATTAAGAAATTCAAAACTTCTATCTTTTGAGAACAGGTGCAAATACCATATTTCATTATTAGTGTACAAAAGTAAAACAGGGGATTGTCCTATATACATTTCAGATTTACTACATTTTGTTCATAATGATCATTACAGTCTGCGCTCAACCGAAAACATGGATCTTTCTATTGTTAAACCTAAAACGAACTACCTGAAACAAACATTCAGCTACAAAGCTGCACACATATGGAATTCACTTCCTTCTTGCATTAAACTTCATAATAACAATATAACTACTTTCAAGCATGATTTAAAGAATTTTCTCTTGTTACAATAGTTTTTAGCAATTAATTACATACTTGTAATTACAAGAATTTTGTTGAACTGATGTTACTGTATTCGTTTCCAATAATAATAATATTCATATTATCTTATTATTCAAATCTGGAACTATTTATTATTTTATGGGACAGACTTCCTTTTTTTGTATATCTTAATTGTCATGTATAATCTTTGTGACGCATGGTAATTATTTTAAAACATAGTTATTGTTACATTACGTTTATTTAAGACATCTTTAATTTGAGATGTGTTTGTCGAGAAAATTTAAGTAATTCTGATATGTGTATTTTTGTATAAATGTTTAATTATAAATTGAATGTATGATTGTGTGTATGTGTGAATGTATATCAGTTGAAGGCCATACTGGAAATAAGTTGTATAATATCTGTATTTGTACACTTAGTATGTAACCGTCAGAAAATAAAGTTATTATTATTATTATTATTATTATGCTCTTAACTACAGACAACTCGAACAAATCTTATGGTTCCGTCGAGTTCAAGTGAACGAAGTTTGACTGTATAAAAATGTAAATTTAAATTATGTGCGGCTTTTATATGTTTCCTTATTTATATGATGATGTTAGAAGTATTGCGGTGATATACTAAATCTTTAATAAATTCACTGTTTTCAGATAGTCAAAACTACCGAAAACCGAATATAATAGCAAAATAAAAAAGTGGAAAACCACAAGTTGCCCGACACGACATAAAGAAAATATTGCAGGCTCGGTTTGATTGAGCCTGTTCGTGGAATTGCAAGCTACTGTCAACACTATATGGGTTTATTAAAAATGTTATTTATGCGCAGTTGAATTAAGTACTATGTATCTACACTCTCTTATCTCTCACTTACGGATTAACTAACTTCAACGAAAATATAAGGGTAGCATGTAATCTTACTAAGCTGACACTGTAGGAATGAAAATTGAAGGTGCAGTGAACTAATGCAAATTGATAAAAATATTTACGTAATACATCCGGTTTACGTTCAAATTTGTAAGCCAAATCCTTCCGTTGCCCTGTAATCTGTTTGTTCGTATTTCAATCAGATAAGATAAGATCAACTTTTGCACCGAGGCGTGTCTGCACTTTTAGACCATAACAATAACGCGGTGAACGCCGAGGTTAGCCGATAAGTCACGCCTCACTAATTGTCGTTGAATGATACCTGAAAGACTTTAAACAAATATGCCTTTTACTTTTGGTTTCTACATTTCTTATAATTGAGACTAATATGCGCATGCTTTAGCGTTGCTTTAAGAATGTACACTGCCTGGGATAGCGTGGTACTTGTCGACCTTAGATGCGAATTGCCCAGAGTCAAAATCTTTAAAGGTAAATTTCAATACTGAAGGCCCTGATTTCCAAAAAAAAATTACATCCTTAGCAATTTCGTCTGGTAGCTGCTCTGTACTCTAAGGAAGACCGTTTCCGACCGTTTGCGAAAATACAAAAAAAAATTTCGCATTACACTATTTTTATGAATAGATAACTCAATTTCATGTCGAAAATATTATTCAGCGATTTATCTTTCTTTTGCTTGCCTATTTGTCCCTTGATAATATCTAAAGGCTCATTCTACATCTGGAGTAATAACAATCGACATGCTGTCGCATTTTTAGCTCGAATATTCGAAGAATAGTCTAGCTATTCTACTCACCCTGGTGTCGCAAGTTTTACATGCAAGATACTATCTCCAAAACTAATGCAGATATTGAATTGAAACTTCACATGAGCCTTTGGGGTTATAAAACTAGCTGATAGTATCATGTCCTATAACTCTGACCTCCATTTTGGCCAAATTATGCCCCTTTTGGACTTAGAAAATCCTGGTTAAAGTTTTGCGTGCAAATTACTATCTGCAGAACAAATGCTGATATTAAAACTAGTTGATTGCATCAAGTCCCATAACTCTGACATGCAATTTCAAATTATGTCCCCTTTTGAACATAAAACTTCTAGTTAAAGTTTTGCATGCTAGTTTACTATCTCCAAAACTAATGCAGATACTGGGTTGAAACTCTCTAGATATTTTAACATTTAGGGTAACATTTTCCTGCTTCTAGAACAATAATTCGAATAGTCGACCATTGGCTGTCTTACAAACAGCTCTTGTTCATACACTGATAATAAAATGCGTGAAATGATCCCTAGGAAGCATAGAACGCAACCAAGCAACATAACAGCAGACTCGGTTTGATTGAGTCTGTTCTCAAAAGGTAATGAAATATGCAACATCTCCACGCCCCCTGGCGCCGGCTTAAGCGGAATCCTCTTACTGTAAATATGAATGTAACAATACTGAGTCCAAATACCTGGAGTCTTTTTACAGCCGCCACACGGTACTTGAAGACTGCTGTTGAGATCAATGGAGGTTTTGATAAAATCTTTGAAAAGATCCTGATCGTTGTATGCGTGTCTCATGTTGTGTTAGACTTTGTTATATACATGCCATGCAACTGCTCAAAAAACTTAACTGCAAGTTTTTTTCTAGATTTATTACACATATAAACCATTATAAAAATATACCAACATTATTTTCTTGTTCCATGTAAATACCACCATAATGTGTTATAAGAAGTAAATGGAACAAAAAGAAGTCTAAAAAAATACTCTTGACTGAAACTAACTTAATATTAATCCGAAAACTTTATCAGATAGGATATTATATGTAGGCTTTATCATACATGATAAAAGGAACAAAATATTGACATGCATTGATTTGTGAAAGCTATACAACATGTAAAAACGGACCTCAAAACGTTCAAAGAGCTCTAACAAAGTGCCGACGAGGAACGCCAGATAAATGGCATTCTTCTGAGGGACTAAATGTTTTGCTTCCAAGAAATAAGATTAAGAAATACATCAGGTAATAGTAAGTTCATCCTTATAATTTGCAGTAAACTGTATGTAAATCATGGGCAATGGCGATGGAGCATAAATCTTCTCCAAGGCCAGCCAATTATGTATAACAGGTAATTATATCTAGAAGGTCATGGATGTAAAAACACGAAGCAGAGCTAGATCACATCACTTTTCTGAAGATTGAATTTTGAGACAATTAAATCTCTGTGGACAAGATAAGTTTTCCAGTAAATCTTTCTTATTGTATTTCCTGTTATTTCTAATCATGTTTGCAGTTTAACTGATAAAATTGAAGACGAAAATGAAACAAATTTCATCTTAGCTGATAAAGCGCTATAAATCTATATTGAAAATGCAAACGAAAGGATAGCCAAAGTCAGCGTCACCGATTCTGTCCATTAACTAATATAAGCAACTGAATGCTTGATACTGAATATTCTACGTATACCCTATTGATGAATAGTGATGTTGGCGGAAATAAATACGTCAATAGCCTTCCTTCCTGAAAAGCATAAAAACGATTTTGCAAGTTAATCTCAATTATCAAGGTCATGGAGCCCAATATTGCACTTATTGATGAAACTCATCCATGTTCTTAGACTAAGTCATAAGCTATCATAAATCTATCACAATGCCGTCGATGTTAGAATATATGTCCGATGCACTTCTAAATTTGAATACCTGTCCAACTTCTATAGTGACAATACAAAGTTCAGACATACATGCGGTGAAAGGTTTATGCTAGTAACTGCTATGGCTTTGATGTAGAATTGGCAATTGTATTCCACAAAATTATGAACAGAGCTCTGTGACGGACAATGTTGAAATTTTCAATTCTGAAATTGTATGTGACTCAGATTGACTTTTCATGATTTAAACCTGAAATGTTGTTTGAATTGTACTTCCATCAGTCATGTCAATATTGTTTTTAAAGTGTATTTCTTACAACCGAAATAATGGTTACACGGCTAGATTGTGCGCTCTTGCAATTTTGTTCTTTTATAAACTATTTAATAAGGTCTCGCCATTTTACCATTATGGATAAATTTCCATCTAAGCTAAAAATGGCGTATTTAAAGCATGACTAAATGTACTCGTATAGTGACCAGTTGGGTTAATTAAAGGGAAAGCATGCCTAATCAAAAGGTATAGCTATTGTCAAGCAATTTACAAGGCTAAACATCAAGGCAACCTTTGAAATGAAAAATTGAAGTTCCCGTAAATTGTCCCATTTAAGCAGATATTAAAACCTCTGTCACTGGCTAAGGTCTATCAGATATAACGAACATTAAATAAAAGTACTCTCTGAATCATCACATGTTCACAATTCTGGTAAAGCTGTTTGTGAACTTTTCCTATGTTGGTACATATAATCAGGAACTACAATGATATTATAATACATATCTGCTATCTCAGTACTTTACAATACATTAATTAATCTGAAGTATTCAAAAATCTGATGAGAAATGCATCGCCTTAGCAATAACAATAATGGATTTACTGGCCAACAAAAAGAACATTGCACTGAATGTATATAACAAAACGCAACAGTTAAAAGAAAAGGTTATCACCATCATATTTATGAATAGTCTGACTTCTTATTGTCCCTGTCCAGTATATTCCAGTCAGTATAGTCTTAATTTTCCAAAGCACTTTGTAATGATGTAGGTATTGTTTGTTGCTTGAAACATTCATTTGACGCAGTGTTCCATGGATAATGTCTGTCACCAGTGTGTGTCTTCGAATCAACTAGGGTCGAGAAAAAAATAAGCGTATTTAAGTATCCTGACAAAAAATGAACGTTTGATACTTTTGACGCCGTCTCTTTAACGTATACACCGACTTTTAATCTAAGAAGTGGTCAGTCAAATTTACGCAACATTTTATGGCAGGTTTCAGATTCCATATACCATTATAAGAGGTTATTATGAAACAAATAGAAACTTTCGAAAAACACAATTTGTTGTATTTGATAACATTTTGTAATTACTCACATTCAAAAATATTAAGAAGCTGTGTATTTCTTCTAATTTCAATATAACCAAGTTTTGCATTACGATTTGATAGATGTCAGGAAATGTTAGCATTTTGAATTTTTGGAAACTATATGTAGCTTCGGAATTCATTAGCGCAACCAAGATGGGCAAAACATCAAGAAGAATCTGACAAACTTGCTTTTCTGTTGCATTTTTGCCAATTATATAAATGCAAATGTATATTGTTGACACATGTAGAATACATCCGATTAAAATCTTACATTGATTAAGTGCTCTCTAATTACAGATAAGTGTAAAAGATCAGTTGTTAATGTTTCAAACAGAATCGTTACCTGACCTAACATTGATTGACTACTACCATGCCGAGAGAAATACAATTCTACTAATAGATGATCTCTACTATAAGACCCTTTTGTAGGCATGGAAGTACCTAATCTAAATAAAAGCAGGCTCGGTCTGACTGAAGTAATGAAATGTGTAACTTTTCAATGTCCCTAGCATCGGCTTCAACTGAATCTATTATTGGACAGACTACATGATCCAAAAGTAGCGAAAATGGTAAAATCATGAAAATACATCGCTATGATTTAATTAAATTTAAGATATTATCTTTAATTAATTCACACAGGAATATTTACCACATGTACAGAGTGGGCGCAAGTAACTACTACACTGCTTCCATCTAAATATTTTAGAAACATGCTGGAATTCAAGACCAAGACAGCTTCTTTCAATATGATCATTACTTTTAACACCGGTTACTGCAACAAATGCAATAACATGATCACAATAAATTTGAATAAGGTATTTATACAATACGTTTTCTTGAGCATAAAACAAAATATATTTACTCAAAGCCAAGACTGAACACAAGAAGTTCGATAAAGTTGATTGTCAAAGCAGTTTGAGAAAAGCATTTCTTGAGGGACACATTGTGAATAAAAGACTTTTCAACAGATATTCCGGTTGTTAATATAGGTGCCATAAATTACACCGTTTAATCGTATTTTTATAGTACATGCATCGATATAGTTTGTAAAACACAACAAGTACTTCAAGTTCAAACATTTCTCTACTAAAGAACGCAAAAAAATAAAGTAACATGCGATCTTACCATTGCTTACTTTATATAAAGACATATGTTGATGTCCGCCGCAAACAATACCCTTCTGAGCATCACACATCTTGTCACAGTACGGTAGTGTATTATTGTTGAATGACTCATTGTTTAAGCAAAAGCACTGGAAATTGAAATGAAACTTAATGTTAATCCAAAACCACAAGTTGATACAGAAAATGCATTCGAATCTGATACTAGAATGATACAAAGATGATATAGAAATGTGATAGTTGGTCAAAAAAAGAAGTTAAAATACAATATTATATGAAATATATTATAGAAGTCAAACTGAACATAATATTTTTAAATACGGTATTGTACCTCTCCACCGTGCATTCCAATAATATTTGATTTGCCACATGCAGAATGACAAATACCTGGGACATTAAGATGACTCACAAAGTTTGCTTTCCTTTCAGCAATTTTCACACACCCTATATATAGATACGAAACTATTAAGCTTAAAACCAAGGACTAAGACCTACAACTTGGTAACGGACATTTTCGCACAATACATAGACATTTAGAACAAGTTTCTGGTTTAAATATAGTTCGATTCTCTCAGAATGCACTGTATCGGTTTTTGTTGTTGCTTTTTTTGAGGAGTGGGGGTTGATTTTCGTTTTTGTTTTTTTTTTCGTTTCAGTATCAAAATCATGTCATGACGAAAAGATGTCATGTGAATATGATAAATATGGTAATTATCATGTGAATATGATAAATATGGTAATAATCTATTTTATAAAAACGATACAATGACATACCCTTCTAATGTTTAGAAATACAATCCACTTAGGTTAACAATGATAACTATAATACAATTTGAAAAATGTTATATTACATAATAACACAGTGTACACAAAAATTCTCTCTTTGTTATCATTTTGTTGAATGAATGATAACACGGTTTAAAATAAGACACGCATATCGATTTGCATGACTTATGTCTGTAGTAGATAGACAACGAACAATGGTTAAATAATAAACAATTAAATTTCTATTTTGAATTTACATTGATGCATTCAGATAAGTATAATTATATTTCTATGTTGACTGGAGATTTATGCAGTTACATTTCCTTAAGTTAGTGGTGAATTAAATTTGAAATTGTGTGATAAAATTCAAATGTAGATTGTAAAATGTTAATTTATGCCAAATAGTTTGTTTTCAAGGAAACAACATCTACCAATACATTCAAATCCTTGAATGGTCATATAATAACCAGTCCACACTTGTCCGTGCCAGTCTTCATCTTGAATATCTGCCCGGTAACCCTCAGAACCTAACGTTACATCCGGGGTGGCCAGCGCACATTTCTGCGTGGCCTCAGCCCAGTTGGACACTTCATCTGTTTCGTAGCAAGAACAACCTGAATATAAACAATAATACCGTTTCATATGCCAGAGCTATAATCCAGAGGTCGTTATATCAGAATAATTTCGTCATGACATTCAAAACGTTCAGCAGTTGTGTATAGCAAACCTTTTAAATATGTAAACATGTTAGATAAACATGCATTGTCGCATTTTCAAAAATGAAAATCAGGTAATACATTTGACATTAATACCAGGAGCGCCCAACAAGTCAAACAATAGAATATTAAGTGATTTATCAATATCATTGCATTTTCATCATTTTTAATTGAAGACTACTTCAACACATACCATAAATATAACTTGATTATCATGATAAGCAATCCCAGATTACAGCACTTACTTGGAGACAATGCATAAGGTAGGGAAGAAAGTATTAGAAGTGCTGCTCCGAAAGAGGTGAAGTTGCCATTCGTACGTTGTTGATTTTTACATATGTAACTACATGAAATATTATTGTGATTTGTTTGCAAAGATGAACTAAACCAAAACCGGATTCATTTAAAGTCACCTTACTGTTATGCCTGAAAGTAAAAGGTAGATAAACTTAAAATCCAACTTCATGCTAACTGTTACCATTTTGTAATTAAATATACACTACAGAATTTATAAGACAACGAGGTCAAAATAAATATCGGGTAACTGGAGGAAGATTAAACTGAAAACTGTGATTAAGTGACATATGTTTAAACGCTTACTTTCACACATTTTCAACTGAAAACCTCTCTCGTCTTCAAATTCAAGCTAATTTGAAGACATTCCTGTCTTGCAACAAACTATAACAGCTTCATCAGGAATATTGATATTTTAAATATTTATGATTGAAATTAATTTGATAAACTTCAGGGTATACTTAGAAATTTCGGCAAATAAAAAAGATCGGATCGTGTGCTTGATTTTTGCTAGAATGATTTGAAATAGTTGGACCTCAATGGGCGTCTTTTGGAAAGTCACAATTGTAATAACATTTTCGATGTTAGATTTATAGACTTTTATGAAATTTCTCACAGTCGGAAATAAACAAATGATCTATAAAATGGTGAAATATAGTGTGTAGGTCCGTCTGCTTGTTTTTAGATATTTGCCCATGATTATAGAGATCTACGCATTTTAAGACATTATTTAGAATAATTTTGCTTGTCAAACATTTTAGTATATTGTCTTACGAATGACAGTAACGTTGTAGTTTTAATATTAAAATATTTATTCATGGGTTACTACTAATTCATAAACCATTTTCATTTCCGCATGTCGAATCCAGGTTTTATTCTGCCTCATCCTGATAAATGAATGCCATTTGTAAAGAAATAAAGATAAACTTTGCTTAAAGCGGTGTTCCACCTTGTTATGCGAAATTTCACCACTCGCACGCTATTGCAAATGCATCAAAACGAACATGTGTGACTGTTCTTTGAAAATGCTGACTTTTTAAAGGCGTTTGACTGTCCGGAAGTGGGGCCCATTTAGGCAGTCCTTTTCCTGAATTCGATGTTTATATCAGTATACTGACACTTGTTTCGTAAAGTAATATGCATGTTTTACATGCTGTTTAATTTTCATGTCAAACAATTCTTTCTTTCTATGATTTGGTGTTGTTTGATTTTTTATTTCTCAAAGCGTAATTCTAAGCCTTAAGCAGTTAAGGCCTATGCTATTTTGACAATGCAAAATTCCTATGTAAAACTGAGATTGTCGTAACAACCCGAGAAATGCACGGGGATCAAAAAGAAACTAATAATAATAAAATAATGTGTCTTTGAATAAATTATAAAGTAGCAATGACACTCAAAAACATGTCCCAACAGTGCACTAGAAGAAAATGCATAGAAATTTTCGGGGTAAGTATTTGGTACCGTAAGTCTCTCATATATATACAATATATATATTCTTCAATCAAGGATATGTCAGTGTAAATAAGCTGAGCGTTAGTTTTCTAAGAAAATGTCGTTAAACTGTTTTACACGAATCACACGTGCACCGCTCTTTTACAAAAATAGGTCCGCCATGTTTTCTTCAGTGAACGAAATAAAAGGAGTATTTTACCTCAGATTTCCTTATTGTAGAGTACGATTGACTTTCTAATCTAAATAAAGCATCACTTTTTTATAACATCCCACTGTCCGATCTTTCTGATCACTTAACGATCACTCATAATTACAAAATAAAACCAACCTTGTCATCAAAATTATCACTTTACACGGCTTCATGGACATCACGGCCTACTAACATTAAATTTATAATCATGCGCCAACCAACCAAGCAAATGATGAAAGATCGGGACTTTTTCAAAGATATGTTTTATTTCCTGTAATTTTCTGATATTCTAACTTTTAAACAACCGAATTGTATGCACAGAAATAACGAAACATTTATGCAATAGAGCTTTTAGTTTAAATTTTGGACCTATCTTTTTCCAGCCCAACAACAGACATGTATATGTCACAAACCCGGCCTGTCCTCGAAATCAGTGTCAAAGGTTACTAGAACATAAATACAATAAATAAACAACCGCTTACTATGTTCTTGTAAGTCCTGTAAAATGAAGCGGCTCGTGTTTATACATTCATATACATTCCGTATCGGGAACATTGACAATCACAAGTCGATCCTTACCACGAACATGAAAACAGTTACTTTTATGCCTTTGTTCACATTTCAAACATGACGATTCACATATACGTTGAAGAACGTAAATTTCGTGCTTTCCGACCCACATGGTGTGTAAACTTTTGTAATTAAAAGTATGGTGTATTCGGCAAACCATTTGTAATTTCCGACGTGGTAAGTGTCATTGAGAGTATCAGTTATGTTCACGAAATTTAATTGAATATTTATGTTTTATACTTGCAAAAGAAAAACTTGATGGTCATGGTCGCTGGCTTCGAATTCCTCGCCCATCACCGACGTGGGATCAAAAACTCACTCGAGGTGTCAAACTTTTCACGTATGGAAGCCATCCAACTGAGGTTAGTGTCTCGATCTAGGTACTAGTCTGAGCCCCCAAAAATGTCTGGAGGAGCGAGCACCTGGAGCCTTTCCCCACCAACAAAACCTGGAAACAGTTCATTGTGTCGTTTCGGTGTTACTCTCAATCGAACAAAATAAACATTGTTCCCGTTTTTATTTGTTTGTTTGTTTATATTTGTATGTGTGTGTACTCGTGGAATTAAATGTTAAGTGCAAAAAGTATATATTCACAGTGCAAATCATCCTTGCTAAATAATACGTACGATATGTTTGCTTTCTCACTGTCTAACATGTCCGAAATGATCTATTCGATTTTTATCATAGAGTTCTAGTTTATTTTTCACCTTATATTAAATCAAACGTGTTCAATGCAATTTTAAACTTAAACTTTGAAGTTTAGTAGGTTGTAGCATTCTCTAGGTCAAGGGTATTTTTATTACCTTCTGTAGTCAGTCATTATCTATTGTAAAAAAATCTTTTTTAACCAAAGTGGAAAATTTCAGGTACTTGAAAATGCAGCTTTCTAAAATGTCAGTTAGAATTCTCGATGTCATTTGTCAGACATACCTTGTAAATAAATAATATTATTACAAAATTAATACTGCTATTTCTTTTGTTGCACTTTGCGGACTTATGATAAAGTTATATATATATATATTTATCTATCTGAGCAGTACAATCCCTGTAAATGAGCACTACGTAAGCGCTCAGGCCCTTCTCGCACACCATACCTATAGTTCGGACTTCTTTCATGTGTAAAGGCATGTGCACAAAAATGACAAATTTTGCCAACACTTGGTAAATTGTAAGGTGTTTTTTAGAAAAGTAATAAACGGAAATAGAAAAATAGCTCTCAGCTCATTTACACGGTTTGTTTAGCTTTATTATGTATGTTATAGTTTTTCGCAGTTATGCACGATGACATAGAATACTTACCCCGAAAATTGTGACACGAACATACTGATAACTTTTCCCACTTTACTTTTTTAATTAAGGTAAGAGTTCAGCACTTCATGGTTTTGATGTATTGTCACATTGGAATAACGTTTGTTTTACAGTAACTTCGAAATTCCTCAGAAATAATATCATGTACCCCACCCACTTAATTCATAATTTCAAAATAGCATAGGCCTTAAGATATTTTCAACTGAATTTCATAGATTGACAATGAAGCACTGTTTGTCTTTATTTTTGAGAGGTTTTGTTTTAATACTTATGTTGCCTGCTTTTTAATTTTGTCTTTTGGCAGCTTCTGTGATATGCAGGCTCCATAACCTCAGATACCCTTTTAAAATTCCAGTCCATTGTTTTCTCGTTTAGGGCAAACCCATTATTTTAACTGAGGACCATACGCCGCTTTTCATGAAATGTCATTAAAGGTTCCATGTGCGCCACCGTATGCACACATCTGCGGATGTCTCTAAATTGTTTTTGTACTTGTAGCATGTGTAATTGTTGAGTTCTGCTCAATCAGGTGCTAGACAGCGCGGTACCATGCATTTTCACTACCGTCCATGAACAGGCTCAATCAAACCGAGCCTGCAGCGTTTTCATTTTTGTCGTGTTGACCGACCTGTGGAATTCCACTTTTTCTATTTTCTTCAGCACGCTGCTTTAATAATTAATGGACCTGCTTTCACATGGGTATTGTTTCATTTGTAAGCTATAACATTTTCATATATCATATCTGAAATGAACATATAAAAACTGTACCAATGACATTGTTTCTGAAATGAACATATAAACACTGACATTATTATAACAGTAGTGATGGATTTCTGCTGACATATACACAAATTTAAAGGGTCATGCGTTGTTGCCTTCTTACCTTTTCACCAAGGAAACAACAATTTACAAAAGGTTTAAATGTAATGAATTCTCTATACTAATATATGAATATGTTTTCCCTAATCCGTGTGAACATACATGTTTCTTAAACGCAGGGCCTTTAATAGGAAATCTTATTTCATTGTATTTTTGGATTTGTTATGTACAAAAAGTTTCTGTTTTCTACTGTGTTTGCTGGGGTTAGAGTCACAACGACACAATTTATGTGATATAATGATTTTTGACTGTTATTATGCCTGACGTAATATGTAAATGGCTCATGGAAATTGCCCGATACATTCTGATTTGCATTGTTTCAAAGGTCACTGCCACAGTTACTGTTAGTAACAATCAAAGTCCTGAAAGGACTGATAGCTAGTGCTTATTGAGCAATATTTCAACCGATACTCCTGAAGAATCAACATTCCATTGTGCATAGACCGGTCGTGATTTGAACAATGTTGGTAGAGGTCTACTAGAAAATGATACATGCCAAATATCTAGGCTCTGTGCATTTTGGTTCAAGACAAGAAGATTTTTAAAGTTTTCCCCTATACAACTCGTTGTAAAACTAAGTTTGCCCCAGGGTGGGACCAAATTCAATCCTGTCCCTAACCATAAACCCTAACCCTAGGGCGGAGTGATTCCGAATATTTCGAATATGGATATACAGTACATAATTATTCTAGAAACCGTTGTTGCTTGTTTTGTCGTTTAAAACAGTAGTCCTCAGTTGCTCACACACTCACACAATACCAAGATTATAAAAATAAATATGGGACTATTTTACACATCCAGAATATTTGTGTGATGCGGTCACATAGAAATAGAAGGAAAACTCAAACGACGCGAGGCTAAAACTTGGTATTTGATTTAATTAGAGCTATAGCCAGTTGCTATAGCATTGGCTAAAAGTGTTTCGCTTCAAATGTTTTAGAGTCCGTTAACGTAAGATCCTCAAACTTAGCAGACACATTGCCTGTGGGCAATGCATGACTTTTATTGACATTAAGGTAGATCAGTGGATCAAAAGCCAAGTAACAGTTACTATCAATACAGAAAAGATTCTTTTTTTATCTATATTTTAGAGTACATATTGTATTGCACCAAACAAGAAAACTGAAGTGTGAAATCAAACCTTTTACGCCTGAAAGAATCACAGAGATACAGCAAACCTGGGTGTTTGCCTCCTATGATCATACAAGGGAAGAGCAATGGTTTGAAATCTTTTCATTCAGTATCTTACACTACTGCATGCACATGCCATTAAACGGGTCATGAAATTGGCCTTAATTTTTTCAAAGGTTTTTAACAGAGTTTTAACAGGTCACCATTAAAATTCACCCATTACTTCTTACTATTTAATGGGATTTTCATGACAATAGTTTTAATGCCATACATTAAAAATGACTTTGATGGCCATGAAAAGCTGCTTAAAATAAATCATTAAAATAAGTTAACAGGCTCCTTAAAACTCCATGAAAATTTTTAATTGGCATGAAATTAATGTGCCATTAAAAACTTACCCCTTAATTCCCCATTAATTAGTAAGAACTAATGGGGCCATTAATTTTTTTAATACTCTGTTAATGGCCGTTAATTATTAAAAAATTGATTAATGGTCACATTAAATAGGTCAGATTCAATTTTAATGGATTTGTAATATTTTAGTTGTATATCAAATTAAGGGCCATGAAAATTTGCCTTCAGAATTAGACATCTTTAGATAATCAACTTCATATTAATATTTGCCGTATTGATTTAAACTACGTATTACTACACATGTAATAGTATTTATACATATGTACTGTTTTGTAAAATGCTAGAAGAATATTTGTTTCTTCTTTTTTCTCTTATTATTTTGTAATGTAAACACATGTAAGATGTAACAGCCTGGTACAAACATTTGTTATATTGTATCCTTATTCGGTCATATGTTCATATGAAATCCGAAAATAAATGGATATTGTATTGTATTGAGTTGTACTGAGAAGGGTTTACAGGTACCGGTTTAATAGATTAAGTGACCATGTGGGTAGTTTTAACTATTCAACATTATAATATTGACAAACATTCTGACCAAGGTTTTTATTGGTACAGACATTAGGCATCAGGTGTATTAAAAACGCAACTGTTGATGACAATGTCAGCGAACAATGGGCAATCACAATTTAGCTCTACTTCAGTATTTTGTGCTCACATGCATGCACTGTACAGCTAAGAGCAAATGTTTAAGGGATTGCATCACAAGTAGCTTCTCCCATCTCCAATTAAGCGTACCACACTCTTTGATTCATTGAAACAAAGAAGTGATTGATCTGCCTATGCCCCAAATGAATTTAAATCAGACTGTAAATCTTCACAATTATGTGTACTGTTCACTTCTCTATGAACCTAAGTTTCTACTCAAGAATTTGAAAATCTAAACTAGTTTGAACACATTTTATAATGTAAATTCCTTACCCCACCCATTTTCTTATACAAATGCTGATTATTTGGACAAGAAAAACAAAGAACAGAAAAAGTGGCATGCATCAATACGTATTTACCCTTACCAAAATATTGTAGATTGATGTTATCAAATAAATTAATACGTTTCCATCCGACTTTCATTGAAATAAATCCGATTTTTATAGGAACACAATTTGCCAAACATTTGAAAAAAAAATGGCGTAACTGCATCAAGGGGAAATAACTTTAATGCAACTAAATATAACATTATGATATATTATAGACGATGTGTGCGTAATATGTATTTATTGTGATTAAAGTCCATTTTAGAACAAAATGAGAGTGGAATTATAAGCATTCAATAGGAGAGCAAGCCAAAAACCAAAAAGAAAATATATACGAATAACATTTTACAGAATTTAGAATTTAATGGGCATTACATTGCTGTTAAGGGCCATTAAGTTTACTCTTAAATGAAATCGTACACAACCTGAACATTTAATGGGTATTAAATCAAATTTAAGGGCCATGAATAATCCTGTTAAATTCAAAAAATACAGAATTTCACTATTTTTTCAAAGCCATTAACTATTTTAGCTACCAAACTAAATTTTTAATGGCATGAATCATGGTTAAAAATTGATGTTTTAATGGTATTTTAACATGTAACCCATTAATATTGTGAAACCTGTTAAATAAAGTGATGCAAGAATTAATGGGATTAATTAACGGTTTTTCCTATTATAATGAATATTTTACAGGGTTTTAAACCATTTTAATGGTATGTGCATCCAGTAGTGTTAAGAATGCCTTCAGATATTATTGTAAATCGTGGTAGATACATTACTTGTGATAATTATGTAAATGGTTAGCACTTATTTTAAGGTCAGTGGATCAAAAACGGATCAAAGTGATTAATGTTAACGGAACATTTTCTGCTAAATATCTTGAGATACCATTGACGACCGTAAACCTGAGAAGGAACAGAGAATGACTTCCATTGACATTGAAGTTAGTGGGTTTCAGGTTAAGCTATTACACTGACCGTTAGATAAAAATGTACATTCAACAATGATTCCGATTCTTATTCACAGGCCATGGTCACTGTCGTGCAAAGCGATCAGGTTTACTTTGATGTGATAGTGCTGGTATTCCATTCGGCGGTTTTCAATTTCGTTGCCATTCAATAACTATTGTTATATATATTTTATCTTAACCGATCAGCATGTCCTCAGGGTTTTCTTTCAGACATTAGCCAGCTTCATAGTGCAACCACTGACCATCCGTAAGCCAGCATTACAGATTAACAAAAAAACTCAACGAAGACAAAACAAACACGCAAAAGAAGTTAGTAAATAGTTTCTTCTCTTTAGGCACTAGATAAAAGTTGGGATTTCAGCGAGGATAGTATTCCTATATAAAATAACTCATGGGATAGCTGAGCGGTCTAAAACCGTTACTGAAGCAGAAAGTCGATGCTTTGTGCTTGACTTGCATCCTATCAACACCGAAACTCTACTTAGGATGTAGAATTATTTTTTTGTGAGAAAGCTATCCATCTGTCTTGTGGAATATCGTTGGCTCTACCAAAATGTCTGTAAATGTTTTGAGAGACACTCAGCCATAAAGCTCCGACGATTCAGCCTCAACTTAACGACCAGCAAAGACATGGAAAAAAACCTTACAAAAGAGTCGTGAAGCTGTTATTCATTCAACGTCTTTTCTAACATTCTGATTTGAGTACATCTACATTTGATTTGTGTAGATTCCTCTATATGTACTGTATATACAGACCAGAAAAAAACTAAAGTGTTTTATTTGACTTGTACCATAGGCACATCATTATTACATATCTTCCAATACAGTTATTATATATATAATAGTTATGTAGATAAAGTGTACACAGTTGTTAGACTAAAGGTTGACAGTTACTAGCTATTTAAGCAAACTCATTCAAAAGACAGAAAGCACTTGGAGGTAAGAAATTTTTATCATTTTCTAGGAGGAGATACGTTATAAATAACCGTTTTAAGGCAAACTTTGGACCCGAATTTACGTTTCCAGCTGATACCAGGATAGTCCCAGATGACCAAGCACTCGAGATAAAACACCTTTATCTTATTTAAGAACAGAACGGTAATTAAAGTGCAACCTGAATCGTAAAACCATCTTCTTTGAAAACAACACATTTAGTCTTCGTCTTCATGTTTTATGCAAGGAAAGCGACAGTACACGATTGTTTTGTGTGTTAACGTCTGCAAAAGCGCTTGGGATATGTTGGTAACCTCGGTCTTCGGTCTTGGTCACCAACAAGCTCGCGGGCTTCTGCAGACATTAATATACAGATACGTGTATTATCGCTTTTAAATTATTAATCCAGTATGACATTGGACTGTATTGTTTATATAGCCATTCCGAGATAGGTAGCCAAATACTGCTCATAGGTAGCGAGTTCAGTAAATATAAAATTTACAGATTAAACCGCTTCACCTAATAATATTAGTTTACTATTGAACAACGAAGCTTGAAATTTTAACACTCTTCAAATACATTTGTTGTGTCATAAGAACAACAACTTAACATTTCCTTGTTAATGAACTGTTTCAATTATTGAGTAATCGTTATCAGCAGTTAACAGTTTCTCATCTCTGTCGGTTACATCATAGTCTGCGTCTTTGTTTCCCTCGGACATTTTTGAATCATGCATTTGTTTAGATGCGCTGAACCGGTTGCCGTGTATTCTTTTGTTCTGTGGTTTATTGTTGATGTGACAGTAAGTGTCTCCTTCATCATGCGATTGTTCTTATTGTTAGCAACAACATCTCCATATGCGTTTTCAAGTGTGTTTGGTACACCATATTCATTTACTGTTTTGGTGTTTGTGACTGGTTTGCTTGTAATATGATTATACGCATCTTCATCTGTCTCATCAAATGCATCTGAATCTTTACCAGGTCTGGCCTTCAATTTCATAGCTGCCTTGTCAGTAGTGTCATATGTGTCGTCTAACTTTAGTACCCCATTTCTTATCCTAGTGTGTACATGATCATATCTTTTATTATTGTCTAATTCAAGCCTGTTATAGACATTGTCTTGTTCTGTTATAGACTTGTTAGCATTGCCAGAAGTGTCGTAAGTTGTATTATCATTATTGGATTCATTTACATGTGGTTCTAGCTCAAAATAAGTGTGGGCATAGTTGCTGTCACTATCAATGTTAACGGCGTTGTTATTGTCAACGTTTGCGTGGTCACAAGCATGGTTTTCACGTGACATCTCATCAATCGTACGTTTTGATTGTTTGTACCCAGATTCCCTCGCCGGAACTGCTTCTTTACATAAGAATGGAAGTTTCTTTCTGAAAGCAATATATTTAAGTAATTATGTAAACAGTATCAAAGTATGTACTATGTACGGGTAGAAACATAACTTTTGTTTTAATAAACGACTGAAACTGTACATCAGTTGATAAATTGTCCATGCTTTTACTTAAGATTTATGTAAAAAGAAATGCTTATTAAGACGAATATTGATTTGCTATAACAAACAAACTCGTGTTATGAAACTGAGAAATGCTTTTAGCTATTAAAAGATTAAACCAAAGTTCAGTTAGACCGTTCACGTGATGATACATTATTGAAATTAAGTATGTAGTGCAAAATTAATTATACAACGAAATAGTTGCTCATGTACACAAGTTTTCTGATTCAAAGCTCCTTTTTTGAAGATAAAGTATTAATTGTTCTAGATCATAATGGATTTTTCCAATAATGGATTTCTCCGTTTCTTTACATAAACGCATGTTCTTGACTAAAGTATTCATCTCTTAGTTCTATTTCTGCGATCACAGAAGGTATCAACGATTTTCAAATAAATGTTGGCTGTTACAGCGGCCTTCGCTCTACAATTGTAGTGGCACTCCCTAACATTTAAAATAAATTGACGTTTGCCATTTTGGCTATTTTCAATGAACTTCCAAACACAGTCTGTACACGCAGATGGCGGCTTTCAACAAGCCTGGATGTTTTTGCAATTAAAAAAATACGTACCTTGATAAAAACTAAGAGTGTTTCTTTTCCATGACAAAGTAAAATTTAATATTTACTAAAACTTTCAGGTTATAACTCGCCAAATGAAATAAAAGCAAATTGTTAAAAAGTAAAATATACAAATAAATGTTTAAGTACCGTCTTTTCAAAATTACAAAGACAACAACAACAGCAATTACTAACAGGACAGATACAACGGATGCACCTATGACAGCACCTGAAAGTAGTATTTACAACATCAACAATAAGTATATACATGTAAGTAAACTTTACAATTACAAATATCTTTATTTCAGTTAGGTATTGACAATATAAGATATTGCACCATGCAGTCAAGTTGACCGATACTTGACGAAACCTTTAAAATAAGGAAATGTATGTTCGCATAACGTTTTGCTTCATAAAACACGCTATAAAAATGAAAGTCACGAAATGGCATAAAATGGATTTTCGCCTGATATGCTGATCACATCAACAAACAGTTATCCTCAAATTGACTTTAAGCCTATGCAGGAATTATATCATAACGTCTTATATTCATGCCTATTAACTGAGTTTCTAGTGTAAAACGAAGAGCCCTCCTTCGGAATATTTCGTTATGGGTTTTGATAATAAAGCTTAAAATACAATTACTTTGAACTATATTACCAGAATGTGTTCATCTTCAAAAGCTATATCCAAACCAGTCGTAAGAACGTTGTACTTTAAACTTTCTATGCGCAGTAAGATGGAAAAATAAACATTAACATCACCCCTGCCTATATCATATAAAAAGTGTTTTCCATGACCGGCAGTCAACAAAAGAAGTTTTCATAATAAATTATTATTGATCACCACAGATCGGAAAATGTAACTTGAGTGCAAAACTATATTCACCTGGTTTTCAAGCATGAATGATAGATATGCATGATTTCAAAATGAAATACCAGTTATTATATGTAACAGGTGTAAGTTTAATTTGTCACCAAAAGTACTAATTTATATTCGCAACATTTCTTTGCAGAATATGAAAATGAGTTTCGTTTTCAGACAGGTTCAATATTTTTTACCCTTGAATCAAAAAAATCTGAAATACTACATCTTTTGTTCACTCTATGCCATTTCGATCTTAAACTATCGTAACACTGTAACAAATATCCTCTATATTGTATTTATACACTTACAAGTATTATATAAACAGCAACATTATCTAATGTTGCGCTATTACAATTTGTATAAGTTAGTCACTGCAATGAAAATTAATACTTAATCTGGATTGATGTTTTAGGGCAATAAGCTATTTGAATATAAATTGCTAAACTAACCTGTTTTCGTGCTACCGACACCACTAGTTAATTTAGATGTAGTCTTGTAGATTGAAGATGGTGCCGCAGTTGAACTTGTTTCTAAAAGAACAGAAAAGAAGGATAAATTCAATCAGAAATTTCCTATATCCAAAGTATTGTTGTACTCATTAAAGTGTTAAAACCAGTTAAAAGCCGATTTCAAGTTTTAAAACATATTTGATTTAACTGATGCTATATGATCCTTTGGACTACAAAAAATCTGGACTTCATAACATTTCAAATCTGGATAATCTATCCATTGTCTCTGAAATAGTCGATTTGTAGGTCAAATAAAATGTTCTCAATTAAATGTGATAGAAATATTGGTATTAGTTTAAAACCTGTAAATTTTCCTGGGTTTGACAATCAAACTTTAAGACACAATGAGGATTAACAGAAATATATTTATTAAATATCAATGTTCTCATATTATAGCTGCTTGTAACCTTTAGATAAAACAAATATTCCAGACTTCGGATTCGTATCAAATCTTCTCTGCATAAAAAACACAAAAGAAGAAAGTTTTTAGAATTTACTTCCATCGTAAGGATATTAACATTGTAAATTTTGAGTAAATAAAAACGCACATAAAGAAAAGATGTAATCCTGTATATATAGCCTGCCTTCTGGTCGTGTGAATGAACTATCATATCCGATGAATATCACTCATTGTCTAGACGGGTTCAATGTTTTAGATTATGTTTTAACTATTCAATGTTTACTAGTTTTTGGTGTGTATTCAAAGTGTACTGTATGCTGAGGTTTGGAAGATAAAATAGGGGAAAAAACAAATAAGAATTGGGTTAAATTTATTCACAGGTGTTCCTTCCAATGAGAACTTATTTAAATGAAAATGTTCTGATACTCTCTATTATTTCATAATAATACATTACTTTTCTTCATTACTGCAATTATTTTATACGCCCGAAGGGATGTATTACATTATTATGGTGCAGATGGTCCGTCCGTCAGTTCGTCCGTCCAGTAGCAATTTCGTTTTCGCACAGTTAATTAAGAATGCTTTGACATGTCTTCAAACTTTACGAACACATTGCTCATGGGCAATAAATGATCTCCATTAATTTTCAGAGCAGTTTATCAAAGGTCGAAGTCACATCTTCAGAAATCCTTGCCCTATAATCCTATAATAACATGGGTAGAATTAAGATTTACACAACATTCTATAAACACGTTGTTTCACTTAAATAAATAGGTTTTAGGGTAGATCTATACATTATATTTATTTATACTGAGTAACTAATCAATTGAACTGTAAGCATCTGTTTCTAGATTCAAGATACTGTGATACCTAAAGCCTGAAGAAGCGCTTTTATCAGCGAAAAGGTCTGGCTTACAATTTTGCAAAATTTGGAAATAATACTTTAACTGTGAATAAGAATGTACATGTACCAACAATTGCAATCGCGAAAAGTTGCTGTGTTTATACGTACCTATTGGTAAAAACATTTTTATATATGATACGCAGTGTTGTTAGAATGACGGAAATGCATGATATAATACCGCTAAATCCTGCACAAATACATGGCCTTCGAGATTTTTAAAGCTAAACCGCTTTCGTCTTGTCCTTGCAACCAGCAAATGTAAAAACACCCGAAAACAAGCGGAAACGTAATATTTCCATTCCAGCATAAACTGAGTTTGATAATGTAAAAAGGCAAGGCGATTTTTTAATCGAATTAAAGGGAAGAAACAAAGACAATCCGAAGGTACAAAATTTAAAGTTTCAAGTTTAATACAAGTCCTGTTCATGGTGATAAAGAGCATACGCAAAGTAACTCTCGGTGTAGCTCAGATAGGTTTTACGGAAAGCAACATTATTACTAAGAAATTCTCAAACTTTGAGAGAGCTTTTCATTCAAAAGTTGATAGATTTGAACATCAGTTGAAGCAGAAATCCAATGGTATGTTAAATACAGCTGTTGCAACGTTAAAAGAACTTACATACAGAGCACAAAAGCTGGAAGACGCCAGTGTCTGTGACAAGAAAACATAGTAAATGACTTTGAATGAAGTGAATGTCCTCATTAAAGATGGAATTCGATTTAAAATGATGAGGCTGAACATGTGTACAAGGAAACAACAAGCGATGATAGGGCAATTGGTGTTTTGATCGTAAGGTGAAAATCTGCTAAGCCCTGCAAATAAGAAGATTCTGAAAGGATCAAGATGTAACAGCATAGTATGTGGAGCACGACCTTCCAAAGCACCAGATTGCTCAATGTTGACATAAAGGAGATTGTTAATATATTGGGTGATCGAAGACTACAAATAAGGTAGCGACAGTGGAAAATTCATTCGTTAGTGTGGTCAAAATCAGAGATACAGTTTATACCGTGGTGATAATTGGAATTTTGCAAATGGCAGGCAACATTATTGGCGGAAAAATTGTGACAACCACAGTAATTCGCATTCAAAGGGAAAAAGTGATACATATCCTCCAATGAGCCAGTACTCTTATGCTATTATGAATAACACTCAATTGGATGGCAGCAGCAATTCATAAGTCAAAATAATGTCAGAAGACGCAACTAGGTGAAATGCGGATTCTTCAACGTTAAAGGGTTTCATACAGACTGTGAAAGTGACAATAATTTTACAGAACAGTATCGATACATTGCAGAATTTATATGTAGTAGGCGGAGGTGAAACTTATCTCAACAATGACACTATTTTATTTTGAAATGATTTTGTTTGGTATAGGCATAAACTACCAAATGTTCATGTTAAGCAAAAATGAGTCTAGTGAGGTAGGATATTTCGTACGAAAGACGTTACTACATTTTTTGTGATGTGGCAATAGTAGATAACCAACATGAAAGTATTTTATTACTGAAATTTACATCTAAAGGAAATTTATCCGATTTTCCATGTTTATGCTATTTACCATATATCGACACGTTGCAATGCTTTTAAGACACTTTGTTGTGCCGGGTTCAATGGTATGTTAATGAAACAGTTTGGTTTTAAACAACGCCCCGTGTTCGAAACTTTTTTCCCAGCTGGAGCTCACAGTGTTAAAGAGCGTAATATGGTAGATTTCACGCTGATTAAACATGATGAGGTTTAATGTGATTTTTTGAATAACATTAATTGTTGTATTGTGAATGCTCGTAATTATTAAAGTAACAATTTTACATTTGTTTGGCTACAGGCTCATCTGTAGTTGATAATAGTTTGATAACATAACATTTTTTCTGCTCTTGGGAAATAAACCGATAAATGTAACCATGATAAAAACCCGTATAGTATTTGATAAATCTAGTGCAACTTCAAACTTAATCCATGTAAATGAAGAGATATGTTACGTGAATTTATTAATAAACTTGATCAAGATGCATTTCATCAAAGCTCACTTGAAAGTCTATACAATGCTTTTAATAATTCTGCTACGAACTGAAATGTACGGTGGTATGTTTAGGACATGCATTGTTTTTAGATTAAATTATCCCGTGCGCACGACGTCTTATCTCGAGAGCACGTCATCTTAAATCGAGTGCACGACATTTTATCTCGAGCGCACGACATATTATCTCGTGCGCACTACATTTAATCATTTGGAAATTAGCATGGCACACCGGTCTAACATGGACTCATAACAAAACTGCAGTGTTATTTTTTTATATAAACAGAAACCCGCTCCCCAAAAGATATAAATGAAAGTAATTAAAAATAAAAATATTTAGCTGATGGCTATGGTGGCTGATTTGTACCATTTCGTTATTTTCGTTCTGTCACAGCGACACGGTAATAATTATGGATAGTTATGATTATTTGTCAGTCCTGTTTATCATATTTAACGTTCCATCAAAACATAAAAGTACTGGTTTAAATGGTAAAATGTATAATGCATGGCTCTCACTTTATAGGGATGTAAGGAGAAATGGTAGCAATGTAGGGATAACGCATGTGTTTTCGTGTTATAACATCTGCAGAATCCCGAGGGATTGGTTGGTTCCCGAGTCCGTTAGGGCGAGGGTACCAACGTATCCCGAGGTATTCTGCAGATGTAATAACACGAAATACTAGTAAACATGCGCTAACGCCATTCTAGCATTAAACGCGTAAAAAACTGATTTAAATGAGTCACTCAACGTCATTAAATTTCCACGAAATGCGCGGGAATGTCTCAGTTGTTTTTTTACGTTGACGTCATTTCGTTTTGAATTATCCGTTTTGGGGCCGAATGACGTTTACGCTTTGCCATGGAACGCGCATATATAAAAAGGTGTTATAACAGCACGCGAGCGCGAGAATCTCTCTGTTAACACACGTTTTCTCTCCTGTTAAAACACCCCCAAAAAGTGACAAGAACAGCAGTTTTATGCTAGAATGCAGACTAGTTTTTAGATAATTGTGGATTAAAACAGAGATGTAGCTTATCTCCTTTGCTATTTGATCTCTACATTTAACGAAGATGTCCCTTCTATAAAAGCACTGGAACTTGGTATAGACACTGATGGATAGAAAGTTGCCATCATACTATATGCCGATAGTATTGATTTACTTAGTGAAGACTGAAGAGACTTTAAAATAATGTAAGATGCTCCAAATGATGGTGTGATCAGAATGGTGGGGCCATAAACAATGAAAAGTCTAAAGCTGGACATTTCAGACCAATTCAACAGCAAAAGATAAAGTCGGATCTGATACTATTAAAACAATAGATCTGTATGCATATTTACGTCTACTGCTTACCAAGCATTTAAATTATTCGATAATGCCATTAAATAGTTTCTCAAAATTGTACGATTCTATCCTGTGGAGCAACCTTGGACGACCGTCAGTTTTCAAGTATAACAGCAATACAAAATTGAGCTGCAAGGTTTCTGTTATATTATTATTATTATTATGATTATTATACCTGTCCAGATTTACATTTAATATTGTCCGTATGTTATTACTGATGACCTAAATACACACAAAGGGCCCTAATATATATAGATAAGATGTCGAGCGCTCGAGATCAGATGTCGTGAGCTCGAGATAAGATGTCGTGCGCACGAGATAAAATGTCGAGAACAAGAGATAAGATGACGAGCAGACGAGATGAGAAGTCGTGCCCTTGAGATAAGATGTCGTGCGCACGAGATAAGATGTCGAGCGCAAGAGATAAGGTGTTTTACTAATGAGATAAGATGTCGTGTGCACGAGATAAGATGTCGTGCACACGAAATAAGATGTTGTGTGCAAGAGATAAGATGTCGAGCGTAATAGATAAGATGTTGCGCGCACGAGATAAGATGTCGAGCGCATGAGATCAGATGCCATACTCACAAGGTAAGATGGCGTGCGCACGAGCTAAGATGTCGGGCGCACGATATAAGATGTCGTGCGCTCAAGATAAGATTTCGTGTGCACGAGATAAGATGTCGTGCGCTCGAAATAAGATGTCGTACGCACGAGATAAGGTGTCGAGAGCTAGAGTAAGATGTCATGCACTAGAGAAAATTTAATCTTAAAAAAAAGATATATGTCCTAAATATGGTTCATTCAGCATCTGTCATCAGCCAGCTTATAAATGTTTCATGAAGTAACACAGAATATTCCAAGTACATGAAAAATTGTTGATATATACGACATAATATTATTTTGTTTTGACGAGCTTTTTAATAGTGTCAGTTAATGTGAACTGAGTTGGTTACCGGAATAGAACCTGTAAAATCTGAATAAATGTGAAAAAAGTGGACATAGATCATTATAAGGGTCAATACTAAATTGCACTACTACTGCAATTAATTAGGTAAAATTCTTCAGTTTGGTAAAAAGAAAATGGGGTTTAACCTTACTTTGTTTAGATTAGATTGATGTAATTAATTGATAAAATCATTTCAACAAATCTAAGAAAGTTATTCAAATTATTTGCTTTTATTAAATAATAAAATCATCTTACCATTGTTGCATAAAACTGCTTTCTTTGATGAATTGTAGTTAATAAACTGAAGACTAATACCCGATCTGGTTTTTGATAAATATCCAATTTGTATCTTGTTGTTTCTTATTCCGACCATTTCTGTAAATATATGATAAAAGTTCTAGATTGACAAGTTTTTTCAAAAGCAAACTTATTGCTCTCTAGAATGAATTCGATATATCAAATATATTATCGCTGTATTAAAAACAAACCACTGGAATATCAAGAACTTGATTATATGTTGTATTTTAAAGGGCACCAGAGGAATTAAGCGATGAGCCATAACCATGAGATTGGTAGCTAAAACTAAAAACTGTGTTAGGAACATGATTTCTTTTATTTTTAGCTATTGTTTGTAAAAATATACTTTAGATATTTCAAAAGATATTTCAAAATTTTCAAATTGTTGTCAGCACGTGTATTATAACTAATTAGCACGTGAGTTTGATCATGAACCAAAATATAGTAATTTTTGATTTATAAGATATCGTTCAGACTTTATTACAATTTTTGGCTTTGAAACGTTTTATAATACGCTTGATATTTAAGTTCAAAATTTTTAATGTATCAGTTCAACACCATTTGATACGTTATTGCAGCGAATTACAGGCAATTCGCGTCTGTTTTCAATACGTATTGACACTGAATGTAAGACGTAACTTGCTTACTCTTTGATGGGATTATTAACCTTAAGTCTGCTGGCTTCAAGTGATTCTTCCTTTGCAACTAGTGCAGACCAAGATCAGCCTGTACATTCGTGCAGTCTGATTATGGTCTGCACTGTTCACCATTCAGTCTGTGATAATTGTTAAATGTTTGAATATTGAATGACACAATAGGAAGATTTATTGAGGACATTGTTTTTTATTAAGTCTCTTTATAGTTCTAATGGAATTCAATGTGCAGTAACGATGCATAACATCTATTAGGACAGCTTTGTTGTCTGATTTTAACATAAAAATTAAAGCTTTATTGAACTTTAATTATAAGTTTACAGCTATCTGACAATAGAAAGGATTAAGTCCAGATAAAACTGGTAATCAGTCAAATGTGCGTGCATGTCTGTTAAACTGCTCATTTTTCTCCAAGTTGGTATTGCAGATGTCTATGTCAGGTACGGTATTGCTTAGTTTATTACTTTATATAATGTTTTAAAGGGAAAACCTCTAGGCATGTAAAGTGACATAAACCTACTGGTATACAGTCCAGAGCATGCAAACAAAATAGGAATATATGTATCTTTATATTATTCTCGTTTTTATCAAGGAGGAAAATTACTTTACATGTTGATTATTTTTCAAAATATTTGGCCGTTCATTTTATGGCGGAATTGCAAAGCAAATGGAAGGAATTTTATCGAAATGTATTCATTTTTCATGAATTCCATAACATAATAAGCATGGTAAGCTTCTGTGACCGCTTTATGTCCGCCGTACGCCGTCAGTCGTTCGTTGTTCGTCGTGCGTCCGTCAACAATTTTTAAAAAAAATACATTAATAATTCTTGCGTACCCCCCTTTCAAAATTATTCAAAGAATTTAATTTCAAGCAGATCTCTGGTTGCCATGTCAACCGATAGGAAAATCTTAAAAAATCTTTTTGTCCAAAACAGCAAAACGTAGAGCTTCGACATTTGGCATGTGACATTATCTAATGGTCTTTACGAATATTGTTCAAATTATGCCCCTGGGGTGAAAAGATGTCCCCAGCTAGCATAACTATATCGGCCCGATATAGGTATAATATTGGAGTGTCGACAAAGTGTGCCGATGTAGGGCCGATGTAGGGCCGACGTCGGGCCGTTGTAGTGCCGCAAAATATTGAAATAGGTAGATCGACATCAATCAGTGCAACTAAGATCTATTTCGTACGTCGGATTTACATCGGGCCGATGTTGGATTCTCTAATATAACTATATTTTTCAAAATATTATTCATAAACATGATATAAACATTATTTATTTGCATTGGACCATTTTATTCTGTTCTTGAACATAGATATGTAGACCTCAGTTATGTCTGACTTTGTCAAGGGAGAGAAATATGTTAGGTCTGTTTACTTTATGCAGCAAATACTTTAAAGCAGAAAAGATATAATGCAACATTTTCAAAAAGTGTACATATAGTAGTAAGTAATCTAATTGTTTATATGACTGTGCTAATTTATAAAGGTAGTTCTGCACGTTAGGATCGATTTTTTTCTACAATGTAGAATTTGATTTAACTCTGATTTTTCAAAACTTGGGAAAATACTTAGAAAATTCAGCAAATAAAAAAGATAGAGTCGTGTGCTTGAGTTTTTGCTAGATTGATTTGAAAAATTTCGACCTCACGCATTTTTCATAATGTGAGTCTATGGGAAAAATGCCGTTTTCATAACATTTTCGCGAATAGAAATTGTTCTACAATGCAGATTTTTATGAAACTTCTCACAGTCGCAAATAAACATATGGCCTATAATATGGTGAAATAAAATGTATAGGTCCGTGTGCTAATTTTTGAGATATTTGGCTATGATTAAAGTGAATCACCTATTTCAAGCTAATTTTAAGACATTATTTTGAATCATTTAGCGTGTAAGATGTTTTAATATCATATTTTGACCTTAGAAAGATAGTAACAGTGACATTTTAATACATTTACTCACAGGCTGTCCTTAATTCACAAACTGATTTTCGTTTTCGTACGCCGAATCCAGGCATTATTCTACGTTTTCCGGATAAATGACGTTCAACCATCACTTTCAGTTTATTAAAAAAGCAGAACTACCTTAAGCAAATATGATGTATGCCAGAATTAATCAAACTAGGTTCCAAATAAAAGTTGTAGACGGTATTTATCAAAATTTTGTATGTAATAAAGGGAGGTAATAATTAAGATGATTTTTATTTTTATGTAAAATGGCGCCATAGAAATATTTATATTTACAAAAAAATGAAAAAAAAATAAATATGGTTAAAATTCTAATTGAACAATTTTAATAGTGTTAAGAATATACAGAAAGCTTACGTAACTATATAAAACATGCAGTATATAGTGAAAAACATTATATCAATAAAACCAAATAAGCATCATACACATGATGCAAGACATCAGTTCTCAAGAAAATTACTCAGAGTATTTTAAGAAAACATTGATAAAGCACTGTGTGTCACACTACTTCGCGACCACGATATGATCTGCCGATATCATTTTGATGTTGGCCAAATATCATTTGCCAATATCGGACCAATGTCATTATGATGTTGGCCTGTTACCGTCTGCCGACGTCGGGCCGATATAATTCCTATTTGCAGCCGAAATTGAAGCCGGTATCGGACCTTATAGAGATCGACGTCGGTTTGATAACTGCAACGCATAGGCTTTTGATATTAGATTAACTGCACTGCCTTGTGGTCTTCTACCAAAATTGTTAAAATTATGCCCCTGGGGTGGAAAGAGGCACTGCCCTTTGTGTCCCAAGTTTTAAATAGACTTTTATAGGAAAAATCTTCTTGTCTGAGAGTTCAAGGCCTAGGCCTTTGATATTTGGTATGTAGCATTGCCTAGTGGTTCTTTAACAAGATTGTTCAGATTATGCCTCTGTGGTGAACAGAGTTTTATAGGAAAATACTTAAAGAAATATCTGAACATATTTCCTAGACTGTTTAATTATTATATAATTAATATTTTAGCATCAGTCTGCCATTTGAAACATGTAGCTCATATTACTCAGGTGAGCGATCCAGAATCATCATGACCCTCTTGTTTACATTATTTTTACTGAATTGTTTATGTTTTTACATAAATATGTTTTTAAATGAATCTACTTTTTGTCAAGATTTATAATGAAAATGTTGAGAGAAAACTTATCTAAAATGTAAAATGTTATGTTTGCTTAATGTAAGGGAGACAATCCAGTCACATGGAATTGCTTTAAAACAATCGATAATCAAGGGAAAGAATACTCGATATTTCTCGTTATAAGCTGGTCATGTTGGTTTTCGGTTTTACTGACTCTTGTTAGTATACATAATAATACATGAATCAAATTTTCTCCTTGTTTTTGAAAGAAGTGTTATAAATGTTTTACTGTAATAACACACGCAATAGTACACGTTCCGACGACAGTTAAAAATAATTGATTATTTAAAATGCAATTATTGCAAACTATAGCGGGAGGTTAAAGTCTAGAAATAATTATTAAAATGCAAAACAAACAAAAAAGACATACTGGCAAATCTAGTAATGAAAATTTGCATAAATATGGCTTTTCTAAAACATAGAGCTGGACAAAGTTTCATATGTATAGATCGTTAAAAGAAGTTAAGGCCACATAAAGATTTAGTGTTTAAAAGTCCAGATCCAAATTTCAAACTTACAATGTTCATTTATAAAGGCCTTGATGATGACCAGGTATTCTGGCCATCCATGTACATTGTATAACTGAAATGAAATAATTGTAAAACCAGTGCCAGCAAAACATAAAAAAATGATAAAGTTATGCATCTATTTGAATAGATCCTGGTCTGAAATTGAATTAAAAAAAAAGCACGAAACAAATAAAGACAATATTATTATTTGAAAAAACTTTGGCATCGGTAATGGATGATACAAAATTACGTATGTCTTTCCGCGTTCTAAATGTACTCTTTTACACGATATTTTCCGGTCTCTCAATTTTTCATGTCACTCTGTTCTTTTTCTTGAGTTTAATATGAAATGGCGTAAACACGTCTTCAGCATTTAATATTTTGCCATCACTGAGCCGCCAGAATCACACGCAGTGAACAAGAAATGACGTTCTTTCATTTGTCCTCCACCGTAGTTTTATAATGTAAAGCTTTCACCGTGAACATGATTTAACCCGTGTAATATGTTGCTTTTTAATCTCTTGGGGCTTTTGGCATTTTATTAAGTCATTCATATTGCGAAGGAAAATAAGATTTTACGAAAAATAACGCACTGAGTTCTAGATGGCAAGCTGTTACTTTCATTCCACCGATTTCGCATAATAATTTCCATGTATATTCCATTTTTTGTTCAAACTTCCATCACATAATGTTATTTTAACCATTCTTGAAAGTATATTTTCATAGTTTCATAGGGGTAATGGATAGCTGATGATATGGAAATCAAATAGATACAACGGTTTGTTATTAGTTCTTACATTAACTGACTGGTCTGCAGACATGAATTTCATATATATGTAATTCTGTGTAAAAAGAATGGATAAAATTGTCTATAACAAATTTTGATTATCTATCTATTTGTGAAGAAACGTATCTTTTCAGCTCAGTGATACAGCAGTATATCATCACAACTTAAAACCGCCTCGGTAGCCTTGTGGTAAAGCGTCCGCTTCGAGTGCAGGAGGTCGTAAGTTCGATCCCCGGCCGCGTCATACCAAAGACGTTAAAAATGGTACTAGTAGCTTCATCGCTTGGCGCTTAGCATTAAGAGGATAGTGCTAGGACTGGTCAGCCCGGTGTCAGTATAATGTGACTGGGTTGGGTATCATTCCACGTGTCTATGGCGTGATACCCAGTGAGGCAGTACTATAAAGTTCGGCATTGTGCTCACTGCTACAGGTAGACACCGTTGTTCATATGACTGAAAAATTGCTAAAAAAGGCGTTAAACCGAACACACACACACACACACACACACACGCGCGCGCACACACACACACCCGCACATGCACACGCACACACACACACAACTTCAAATAATTACATTGGAAAATAAGTGATATCTTTCTTGAGTGCTCAAGGTCTGTCTATAGTTCCGTATAAGCAGATGATATAAAACATATAAAATTAACTCGCTTTCACTGGCCGAACTGATTGTGTTCTACATTTTTATTGAGTTTCATAAAAGTCCATCAATGGGTTACTTAGTTCTATTGAAATTAATGACTTTTAAAACAAAGGGCAAAAGTTGTGCAGTAACTGAAGAGATTCTGATGAAAGAAATGTGTGCTGCATGAACCAGCGCCTGAAAGAGATCTATATTTGTCTTAAATTTCATGAAGATCTACCTATGGATTACTTTGTTATGTGGGAATTCAAGAGTTATAAAACAATTAAAAAGCAAAAATCTGGTTACTGGAATGATCTGCAGGAAAGTTGCATGTGCACCATAGCCTTTCATTTCTACATATGAATACAGTTTCGTGAAGATTCATCGGTAGATTACTTGCATAAAGTCAAATTTCACTATAATTTACCAAATCAGAGGACAACTCTATTTTCCTTGATCACGGGGAATAATACTAATAGTGGGCAAAGGTCTTGTCTTGTTTAATAATTATGTCAGGTTTGGTGATTCTAGCTAAATTCATTCTGTCAGCGCCAAAACAACATCTCTCCGCGTTTGGAGGGTTTAACAAAACATTATGTCATGTTAGCTTTTAATATTCGCAGATTCATTTAAAATTGTTTCTATTGATTCTAATTACAACCTCAATATATAGTCAAACAAGTTTATTGACTAAAGCCTGATCCGACAATAAACGCATGGGCGAGTTTCATGTCTGAACAGGAAACATGACATGTTCAAATTACACTCATATTATAACAAGCAGCCATTTTAAAGTAAAAAACCAAAGATAAGTGAGCCTTTCTTTTTAGGTTTCTACTATTAAGTCATAACAAGCGCCAAGACATAGTCAACTTTGCTTGCACTAAAACAAACACAAGCTTTTGAGATACCCATATTACAAATCTTTAAGGTTTGTATATTGCATATAAATTCATGTAGACGCGTTTTCACCTGGAAAACATACAATCTTCCGTTTGAAGAATGTTATCTTTGGGCATGAAGTACAATCTGAAGTAGGCAGCTTAAGCAAGGGAAATGCAGTTCAAAATATTTCCTCGTCGAAACGTTTTATTGTCAATTTTTTCGATGTTTACTTTGGCGCAGGCAACACTGATATTTTCTGGTCCTTTTGAACCATGGAAAACTTTTTGTTTATGGCAAAAGAATTCCGCTTATCTCTCATAGACACACTCAATCAAATCGAGTCTGCTTTTACTTTTCCTGATTTTTCAGATTAGACCGTTCTGAATGATTCCTGAATGTACTCTTTTTGCATTTCGATCTTCGATAAGGCCGGAAAATCAATGTAAGATCGAGATTTACCTTATTCCAAATATGCATTTTGATTGTGAGCTGGCAACTAGCTCGATGCTCGAAATTCAACTCTGAAAACAGGTTTGGTCTTCGAACAGGCTGAAATTTAATAACAGGTCAAAGTGCGAGTTTTGAGAATTCAAATTTCAATCTTTAAGCTTGAAATGTTCGCTAGTTTTAATTCTAATTTGTTTAACTTCCGTTAATTCGGTTAACTTGTTGTTAAATAGGCATTATCTGACGATGCTTGACTGGGATTTATCATGTACAGATATGCAATAATTTAAGCCAAATAATATGCTTTCATATTTGCTCACTTTGAAGTGAAATGTGTGAAAAAGAGGGAACTCGAAAAGAGAGTAAATTGAAAAATTTAATGTTTGTTTTAATGTGAATATTACTTTCATTGTCTATGTGTTGTATTTACATGTACAATTGCAAGTTTATTTATGAATATGTAGCTCTATATGTTAATCAATTTTATATTATATAATGTTTTAATGCAATAAACAATTCTTGTAGCGAAAATTAGTATTAAATGAAGTAAAAAATAAACTTTTTTTATTTTGCAATTTAAAATAACATTTTTTTATATATTTCATCTGACAAAGTAATTACATTAAACATGGAATTAGATCAACATACATGTCTTTCTAATTCAGACACTTGTACCAGTTTATCCGATGTCATCGGTACACGTGTACTAAGACGGGCAAAAATTTCCAAATTAGTAAATTCAGTTATATTCAAACGTTTGGGGAGGCAAGAAGACATAAAAATAACAATAAAACTCATTGAAAGAAAGATTAACTTTTCTCGTTTATTACTTCAATAACTTAATAAATGTTGTAAGATGAGTATGAATATGAGAATATATCATTTAAAAAGACCTCGTAAAGCTTAAAAACTGTCATTTACTACAGAAATCAGTGGGACTCGGGATCAAAATTAAGTACTTATTTCAAACGCTTAGGAAGGCAAGAAGATCATTTATTTTACTGAAAATATATTGAAAGATAATGTAAATATTGCAAAATACTTCAATCACTTAATAAACATTATCAGATAATGCTTTTATTGTCATATTTCCCCTTCTATATTTCAATAGGCGTTAATTGACTGACAATGGTTAATCGGTACACTGGACAAGCTGTTTTCAAGGGAGACAATTTCGCCAATAAGTCAGCTTATTACATATTCATTTTTCCCCGTTAAGTGATACTGGTACCGGAAACGTCAATATTTTTCCATACACTGACGCCTGAATTTCATATTGGGTGCGTGACGTAATTTAATGTGTGATGCTGCACTATTTTATTTCAATTTAAGGGGACGCATATTGCTACATTCACAGTTCGTACAGAAATGCGGAAGGGGTGCATATTCAAGAAATCGATGGTGGGAAAATAAAAAAACATATTCCTAAACTGATATAATACTGATGGATACCTGTAATATTCAGTACTTTGTGGATAAGGATGCGGTACTATGAATGTAATAGGAAAACAGAGGTCTTTGTGAAAGTACATTCAACACAAAATATTAAGCTTTTGTATAAGGAAAAAACAGGTTTTTACAATAACAGTGTTCCAAATAATGTTGAAGGGATGCAATTTTCTTTCTAACACACCAGGTTTTCTTAAACATGTAAAAATTTAACGCCACGTCATTTCAGCTCGGGATGGACGCCATATTTCTCATTGATAAAAAATGTAAACAAAAAAATCAGAGTGGAATTAGCATTGCAAGGGCATAACATGACATTCTACACAATGAATACCTTAGAACAGATATCTAAGTTGCTACACAGGTCAGGCGGGTTAAATGCATAATGTCGATCACTTGAAATTCAGCTTGAAAAGGTGGTTAATTTTAGTTTATTTACATGGTTTTTAATTTTCCCACGACTTCTCGGCGATTCACTGCAAATGTATTACTGCGCCGGACGAAAGGTAACTCTAATAAACAACGGGAGACAACTTAGGTGTCAGCACGTGTACGATTTTTAAAAAAAGAACATGTCGATGATTATAATTTCTTATCAAATAATGAATCCTATTCAGATATTCGTCTTTAATATTAGAAAATTATTACTAACAGTGGACTACTTTGTGCATCAAACTGATTTCCGCTTCAGTTGTGAGGCACTTTCGTTATACTTTTTGACAACAATAACAAAACACAAAATAAATCAATAGTCACTTATAAACCGATTGCTACTTAAATCAGTGTAAGTATAGTTGTTGTTACAACATTATACATGTTCGTTACGTTATGAGATAAAGTTTATCTTGAACTGTATAATCCATTAATTACGTTTAGATGATATTGCATTTACTATCCGACCAGGGATACCTGACAGTGACGTCATATTGTGTTTACTTTCCAATGTTTACCTTATATTGTACTGCATTATCGTTATGTTTCTTTACTTATAACCTGCAAGGGTAAGTAGCCCAGAGGATAACGGCGCTGTCGTAGTAACTGAAAGATACCAAGTTCGAATCCGGTCTGCGGAACTTTTTTCCCGCGCGGTATTTTCTTATTCAACTATAGAATAAATTGTGTAGAAAACGTTCGCCATTTCACTCTACATAAAATAGATAAATGGCTATGAACGGCTATGAACACGTTTTTAACTGTAACGAGCCTTTGGAGAATAACGAGAAAGCAATATCTGTTCTAAAATACAATGGACTGACGGTGAGACTGGCATATGTTGCATTAACATTTGGTATGCAATGATACTTCATAATAAAATAAATGATTGATACTTAAAAAAAAAAACTAACAAGAAAAACATATAAAACAACATTTTCCAAATCAATGAAAGCAAACGTAATTGGTCTTTCAAACAATATATTTTTGCTACAAAAAATACATAAAGTATACCTCCCCTACCACTGGTTTCGAACTTACGTCGCCTGCGTGCCACGTAGCCAACACATCTACTGGCCCATACCTTACTTAAAGTTGCTCATATGATTAGGACATATTTCTATCTATTATAAGGATCAATCCGATTGGGATATACCGTGGTTATTTATAGTTTGTTGACAAAATGACGTCACTGTCAAAAATTGTCGGCGGATTAGTACAACTTATTTGACCTCGTTTATTTACGTGAATGACAGCATTCTCGTGCAACTCGTGCAAACACAGTTATAAAAAGTATGGTGGAGAATTCAAGGACAAATTATAAATGACATTTAAGTGAGGATAACTGTATATTCGTCCAGTTTTGATCATTGACATTCCTGCTGTGTATTAGTAAGTTTTGTGAACAAGATTAGAATGTTACTTTTGCACATATACACATTGATTAGATCTCTCAACCAAATTCCATACCTTATTTTAGGGATTTTTAAGACAATACATTTTCAAAAGTTTGTTGAATGTGTTTTGATATTTAAGTGCATTGTAGTTCATGAATACCAAGTTAAAAATTAATAATGGCAACATTTCTAGGCCCTTATTGTAAGCCACTAGACTTCTGTAATGATAAATGTTTAATGTATTAAGGGGAATATACTCTTTAATTTTTGGAATGTGGCATTCCTTGACCACCGTATCTTTTCTTATGCACTACTATGTAAACAAACTAAATAATGTGTTTTAGCTTACATATGCGAAATGAAAACCAAGACAGTGAACTTATTTCACATTCTTTCTTTAAATTAGAATCTGTAGGAGATTGATAAATGTTTGGACAAGGTGAAGCACTATTATTTTCGCACAAAAAAGTATTAATTGTTGACTTTGAATGTACACAATAAGTCTTATGTAATTCAACAATAACTTTCATGTTTCAGTTTTTCTCATTTTTATTTTAGTGAGCAATCCTTTGTGTACTTATAACAGTTAAAACAGTATCCATTTCATGTTCCAAAATATTGTACTTTTTTTGCAGGTAAATTTTATCATACCCCACCCACTTTTTTCTAATTTCAAAGTATGCGTCCCCTTAATTCAGTATTGTCATTCTATTCAGGCTATTGAATAAATTTATGTAATTTACATTATATTTTTACGTGTAGATGAGTATGTAATAAAAAGATTATTGTCTTTGCATCGGGAAATATCCACTCGTTCTTCAGCGGAGTGTGTTCCTAAAGTCGTGCAATATTTCTGCTGAAAAACTCCTGCATATTTCCCGATACAGAGCTAATAACTTATAGTTATTACATACTCATTTCTATTCCCCGTTAAGTTACACTAGTACCGGAAACGTCAATATTTTTCCATACACTGACGCCTGAGTTTCATATCGGGTGCGTGACATAATGCAGTGTGTGTTGTTGCACTACTTTTTCTATTTAGTTCAGTATTGTCAATCCTATTCAGGCGATTGAACATTTAATGATATTTACACTATATTTATACGTGTAGATGCGTATGTAATAAAAAGGTTATTAGAGAGTTTGAGATTTCAACCTTCGCCTTCCCCTTCAACGTCTCTCATATATATTTGGGGTAAAACGTCACCGATATGCGTGTATTTTATTTATATTAGACGTTGCTTCTAAAGTTTTCCATGTAATATCAAGTAAGCCTAAGACTTCGCTTCATTACTATGTGAAATAAAAAGATTAGTTTCAGCATTTCTGCTTATTAAGTTATTCGATTATCCATATGTATAACTGGACTAAATTTGATGCGAAACACTATCAATAAGTATAAGAATAATGACATTTTGTTTGGCTAATGATTTTAACTAAATACATTGAATTGAACCTGGAAGTATGAAGTTATCAACTGATTTTGAGAAACTTTGAGATTTTGTTCAGACTTTAACTTCTACGGCATATTCGTGTCCTCAGGCGGTATTGATTATACCAGAAAGGCCTTTTTGGCGTAGGAAGTGAAGTTTTGAACGTCCGAAGGTGTGATATCACGAAAGTCAAAACTTCAGTCTTTGTACATCTACTCTGTCCACATACTCGGCATCAAAGACTGAAATCTTGATGGAGGCATATAGCATGACAGTCATTTTACTTGAAAAATTAATGATAACGCGCGATTATCATTTGGTGGAACATTTTATTTTAACTTCCAAAAAAAATAAATCCGTTTCTGTCGGACACTTAAGACAATTGCGTTTTAATTATAAATATAAAATGGTACTAGTAAGACGGGAAAAAAATGTCTGAAGTATCAGACAATCTCAGATCTATGATATCATGATGCGAGAAGTTTCCTGTTAGCCGTATGTGATAACTCCATTCTTTACATGCACGGACCCAGAGCCTGGCAGAAGGGCAGTGTGGGTCAATCCCCCTTTTGATTCTTACATTTTACAAAGAAAATCGGTCTTGAAACTTGGTGTGACTAAGCCCCACTCCCCCCCCCCCCTCCGCCCTACCCCATGGATGGGTGACCTCTCTTTAAAGTTGGTGTCCCTCTAATCAAAATTCCTTGATCTGCACATGCTTTACTTATAAAATAGTATATTCCAACAAATACGTGTATATGCCCACATGTTATTTCGTGCGACGATTTTCGTCTCCACCTAGCAGTTCTTGACTGTTTCGCTAAACACATGGTGACTTGGCACGATTATTTTGTGCTGTCTGAGAGTTTGGCATTATACAGAGTCAAACTGAGTGCCACGATGCCAAAACGTATGACATCACGAGTGTATCTTACATTTGTTTCAAATCGCTTGTTAAATGTATTCATAAATTGTGTATATTGGCTCATGTTATCAACATATCTTTTAAAAGGTTAGATTTTCAACAGGTACAGTCTACAAGTAAAACGCGTATTTTAAGGAATTCGATGTACAAAGTACCAATTCAAAGTAAAAAAAAAAGAAACTTTAAGAAAAACTATGAAATACTAGTCAACAGTCTTTTGTGATTGCTTTATCTCATATATTTAACTTAACTTCAAAGTATATCGAGAAATGCACTTGTAGTAGTTGGTTTCTCATGTTTTTGTTTAAAAAATATTAACTGTAATATCTTTCAAGAACACCATCAACAATAGAATACGTCGATATTATCATCATTTTTATTTCCTATCATATATAATTTACAATCGTGCATTGTATACTGACATCATTTTATATAAAATGTTTTTTGTAATCACATTAATATCTATGCGATGATTATGTTAATTGAAATGTTTATATTTAATTTTCATTTTTAAAACCTCTTGTAAAAGTCATGCACTTTCGGACAATTGATATCAAAATGCACGAGAAAAACGATCATAATTACAGATAAATTGAATTGGCGGATTAAAAGAAGTAAGGTTCATTGTAAAGTTTGAAATCTCAAGGAATTTTAATCGAACTTCAACTTCATACGTTAACTTCGCAAGAGACGTTGAAGGGGAAGGCGAAAGTTGAAATCTCAAACTCTCTATTATCTTTGCATCGGGAAATATGCACTCGTTCTTCAGCGGAAGAATATTGCGCTCCTAAAGTCGCGCAATATTTCCGCTGAAGAACTCGTGCATATTTCCCGATACAAAGCTAATAACCTATAAGAATTAGCTTAGATTTCTAGGTATGTATCTTCGGGCTAGCTCAAAATTGAATTTTGAAGTTACAGTGCCAAAGTCTCACTTATAACGATTTGATAACACAATTAGTATTGAACTATATAGATTGTAAGTATTATTGTAATAGAAAGTACTATAAGAGTTTTCCTTTATTTCAGCCTTGGAAAAAATACAATATAAATGAGTTCATCTAAGGTGATAGAATTATATTTTGGCTTTTTTGGCATGTGTTATCAAAACAATAAGAATATACACTTTTCTCAAACATTTATATAATAGTAAACTCGTGAACAAGATATCAGTTTAAACACACCCGCAACAAATAAGGAGCAGACTGAGAACTGCGGTGCAGTTTCGACACTTGACTTACCTAACTAATTCGTAGCCAGAATGGTTACCAATGTCTATGGTGGAATTTGCGATAGGCCAAATTTTCGCTCAAATTCTGACCGGGAAAATGCACAAAGAAAAAGACATAAATTAAAACGTATTATCGCTAATGAAGGACTTTAGTGAGTTTAAATTGTCCCTCTTATTGGAGTTTGTCCAAGATAATAAAATTGTAAGTTGGAATCCTCTGACTTTATCGCTGTTTTGTCTACGAAATATCTCAGTTGTATGTGTGAGATATCTTGCATATCAGTTAGATTTAATGTCTGAAATGTCAAAATTAAGATACTTATATGTTTATAAGATATAAAGCAGAAGGCATTATTAAGATAATAGTCATGATGATCATCAAATTGCTATAATTAACATAGCGATAACATCAGCGTAATCAAATTGAAAAGACCTTCTTACTTTTAGGAGTATTAAAGGGAGATAACTGGCCAGAGTCTTCTAAGAGCTGACACACTGGGTCTATTTAAACAGAAATACTAGCCTTATATTCATAAATGACCCAATAGTCACAGGAAAACACCGAGAAAAGTAGGGGTTTCTATGACTTCCTAGAGAGATTATTGTCAACAGGTCAATAGTATGCTATGATCTTTCAATTTGACAGCAACTAATATGAGGATATTGTAGTGCCCTAGGAATGGGAGACCGTCTTTATCATCTGTTTATACTTTAAATGTCAGTGTCACATAGTTTATGTACATGTACGATACATTACCGGTGCTTTTTACTGAGAGGATTTATCTGTTTTTAATGATATTTCATGTTATCTAATGTGGCAGTCACCTTGATTTCTATGTTAGGAACTGATTTAAACCATTACTCATGCCTGTCACCTCATTTTATTGATGTAAATGCCGTTTATTTTTACTACACATGTTGTTGGTTTATACTGTCAGCCATTTGTCGCTTCGGATTGTGGTTAGTGACGTCATAAAGGTCATATTTGTTTATGAAGTTTTGTGTCAAAATTCGAGTCATTTTCAACTTCAGATCAGTTTTTCACACTTTCTGTACAAGGATCAGAGAAGACAATGTAAGGGTTATGTAATTTAATCTTTCCCTCACTTTTTCTTGTGTGGTTGCCGGATTTCTGGAGAGTATATAAGGGTTCCCACTCAGATTTTCGTGGACTTCGACCTCTTTGGCTTTAGGGTAAACATAGATTATTTCATCATTTCTTTTAGTAATAATTTCATTGAAACCTTGAATTAAGTTAGGCATTTGTTCAAGTGCATTTTGGACATTTTTGAGAGGTAAATTTTCGCTTTTGATCAAAATTAGTATTTTTAAGTGGGAAACCTTGTAGACTCTTTTTATTAATTTTGAACATTGTTTTAAGCACTGACAGACTTCAGATCCATACTTTGTGCATTTGTGCCATTAATTTATTGATATTTGCTCATCCATTATTTATTAGACTGATACTTTGTTAAGGGAATTTATCAAAATAAATTCTTTGTTTTAAATTGACATTGATCTTAGTCTTCTGTTAAAGTTTACTTAAAGACAATCCCCCCCCCCCCCCCCCCCCCCCCCCCCCCCCCCCCCCCCCCACTTAAAAGTTTCCCTTTATTTTACCGAAGTCCAGCCTTTGTTTAATATTGTGTTCACACATTGTCTGTCCGTCCGTCTGTCTGACTCGTGACATAGTAACCTAGTATCCTGGTAATAGTAACCTAGTGGAGCTGACTGGAGCAGTGGAGTCAACAAGGTCCAGACTTGTTGCTGAATTATTGTGATTGTGAATTTGTCCGTCCGTCTGTCTCATCATTGTAACACGGTCATCTCGTGGAGCTCACCGGAGCACTACATTTTCTTGGTGTCAGAAGTGGGATCTGTTTTTCGTTTAACAGATCCAGTGATCGGACCATAACATGATGTTACGGAGACGATACCTGAATAGGCAAGCAGATGTGGAGACGCAGTCAGATTTAGAGTCTGACCCTGGGGAGGAGCATGAGAATGAAGGCAATGCAATTGCGGATAGGGAACTGGATGAAAGGTCTGAGTACCATTGTGAGGATGCTGAGTTGCAGGGAGATGTAGCCCAGCAGCATGGTAATATAGGGAGACCTTCTACTGGAGTTGGTGTTTCAGAGACAGGCGAAGCCTCTGAAGATATGCGGGCGCTGCTCCAAGGTTTGTCAAGAAACATGGGTCATTTTACTGGAGTACTGCAGGAAGTAGTGACTGTCCTACATAAAAAAGACAGTGGCTGCCATTCGGGTGGACAAAATTGCAATGATCATTATATTGATAATAATGTAAATGATAATTTTTCATTACAGGATTCAAGAGGCGTAGCATCTAGAACAAGGATGTTGGGACCTCACGGAGAAGAGGAACAGAGGAACACACAGGAGTTTCCAAATTTTTCACATATGGAAAGGGGTGATCTTGGTCTGCGGCAGGGAAGGAATGATAACAGGAAGCCAGGAACAATAGGGAACTTAGACAGAAGAATATTAAGGTACCTCCTTTCAATGGTAAGGAAGATTGGAAGGTATGGCGGAACAGATTTGAAGTAATTGGGCGTAGACAGCGGTGGACTGATGAAGAAAAACTTGATAATCTGTTACCTAGGTTAGAGAGTGCAGCAGCTGAGTTTGTTTTTGCTCAGTTGCCTCATCATATTTTATATAACTATGATAGGTTAGTAGGGGAGTTAACTAACAGGTATAGGGTTGTTGAAACTCCTAAAACTTTTGCAGCTTATTTCAGCACTAGGTCTCAAAGACAAGGGGAGACAGTTGAAGAATATGCTGCGGATCTGAAGCGTTTATATGACAAGGCTCATGGATATAGGGATGCTAGAACCAGACAAGAGGATCTCGTTAGAAGATTTTTAGATGGACTTTGGGATGAGGATGCCAAGTTTAAGGTGGAGTACCACAAGGAGCCGGAAACTATTGATGAGGCGGCCTATCATGTCGTTAATTTTATGCAAACTAAGGGACGTCCTTTGAAAACAGAAAGGAATAGGAGACAAGTTAGGCAAGCAAGTGACATTTCAGAATTAAGGGGAGATAATTCTATAGATGGGATGTCTGGCAGGAATCATAGGGATTCAGAGAGGTGTTTTGAAATAAGGGAGCAGTCTGTTGCCAGGACTGACCGCTTAAGTCTGGATAATGATTCAAAGGAAAACATTCAGATCAAAATGAAAATGGTAAACTCTTGCAAATGATTCTACAGAGACTTGAAAAACTAGAAAATGTTGAAAAGTCATCTGAGGCTCAAAATAAGGGGAAATCAAATAATGGGATTTATAACAATCGCAAAGTTGCAGTAACTTGCTTTAATTGTCAGCAAAAGGGACATATTGCCCAGAATTGTCCAGGAAAGGTCAATAAAGGTCAGGGGCCAAAAGAAGGCAGAAATTGGGACAAAAACAGGGGTCAGGGTCCAAGAACCCCATCCCAGGAACAAGTGTACAGGGGACAGAGAGAACTTCCTTTAAACTAAGTGGGGCTGACCCTGATGACCTAGGGAAAGCCCAGTGCAATAAAAAGGGTCATAACTTAAATAGTGAAGAAAGTGAAATAGGGGTAATTAGACGAAAAAAACCTTTGTGTGATGGAGTTTATATAAAAGGCTCTGTAGAGGGGACAGCAGTTATATTTACTACAGATACAGGGGCAACACGGACAGTCATTTCAGACAGGATAAATAAACGGATCCCTGAGGGACAAAGACCCGTACTTAGAAAATCATCGAATTTGACACGACCAGGTTGAGCACCATTGAATGGGTGTGGGAAGGCCACCTTTAAACTAAAATTTGGGGATCTACAGTTAGAGAAGGAGCTGTTTGTTGCAGAAATAGAGGATGAAGCGTTATTAGGGGTAGATATACTTCAGAAAGGGGAATATGGACCGGCAGATATTTTGTTAAGTAAAAATGTCATTATTTTGGACAAGCACGAGATACCGTGCATTCAAATTGGCAACACTGAAAAGGTGCGGAAAGTAACTTCAGCGGATAATTTCATAATCCCGACTCAGACTGAAGTGGTTATAGATGTTTTCATAGAACGGGAAGAGTCTGATGATTTTTCAGGTACATTGTATTTTTGATAGAGCCTACAAAGAATTTTAAGGCAACATACCCCCTACAAATGGCTAACACACTGGTAGACAGCACCCACTTGTAAACTTAGGCTGCTTAATCCATTTCCTACTCCTGCTGAGATTAATCAGAATGCTGTTTTAGGGCAGGCTGAAGTAGTGCAAGTTACTTCAAGTATTTTAAAGTCTTGTGAATATGATCAGGATCTGGAGAACAATAGGTCTATAAGGAAATTAGATTTAAACAAGGGTCAAGTTATTAACAATGCTTTTAGCTCATCTTTGTCACAGAAGGATAAAGTTTTGCCTGAATTACCAGATCATTTGACGGAATTATTTCAGAAGTCAGCAAAGGGGTTGAACAATGAGGAAAAGATCTCACTGGCAAACTTACTACTTAAATATCAGGATATATTTTCAAAACATGAATGGGACCTTGGTTTAACAAATTTAACGGAGCACCCAATAGCCACAGGAGATGCTGCCCAATAAAATTTCCTCCAAGAAGGGTTCCTTTAGCATTTGCAAATGAGGAAAAGAAGGCCATAGATGATTTACTTAAAAAGCACCTCACCATGGGCCTCACCTTTAGTTTCGGTTAGAAAGAAGTCGGGGGCAGTCAGGCCATGTGTTGACTACAGGAGGGTCAATGAACTGGTGAAACAAGATGGTTTCCCTCTGCCGCGGATTCAAGACTGTCTTGATTCAGTTGCGGGCGCAAAATTCCTCAGTACTTTTGATCTTACATCTGGTTATTTCTAGATCCCATTGAAAGAGGAAGATATTCCTAAAAGCGCATTTGTTAGTAAATATGGGCAGTATGAAATGACCCGCATGCCATTTGGATTAAACTGTGCGGCTAACACTTTTCAGAGGCCAATGGAACTTGCCCTGCAGGGCCTACAATGGGAGACTTGTCTCATCTAAATAGATGATATTGTGGTGTTTGGAGCCACATTTGATGAACACTTAGAAAGGGTGGAACAGGTGTTAGACAGGTTAAGGCAGGCAGGTCTCAAAGTTAAGCCTGGGAAGTGTGAGCTACTGCAGGAGGAAGTAACATTTTTGGGACATGTGGTCTCTGGAAAAGGGTGAGACCAAATCCAGTCAATATAGCAAAGATTTCTGACTGGCCTAAACCAACCAAGCAAAATCTGTCAAACAATATCGTTGCTATGGCATCATATTATCGTAGGTATGTGAGAGGCTTTGCAGAGAAGGCAAGACCAATGGTCGAACTTACAAAGAAAGATAAACCTTTTATATGGACAGATTTGTGTGAACAGTCTTTTAAAGGTCTGAAAGCCGCATTAGTTGGTCCTGATATAATGGGGTATCCCCTGAATGATGGAGGAGAGTTTATCTTGGACACTGATGGATCGGGAGTTGGGATTGGTGCAGTTTTGTCTTAAATTCAGGACGGCAGAGAACGTGTTATAGGTTTTGCCAGTAGGGCACTTAACAAAGCTGAACGTAATTATTGCATTACAGAAACAGAACTGCTTGCCGTTAGGTTTTTTATTGAGTATTTTAGGCAATACCTATTAGGTAGACATTTTAGGGTTCGAATAGACTATCAGGCACTCGTCTGGCTCTTCAAGCTTAAGGAACCAAAGGGAAAGATAGCCAGATGGATAGAAATATTGTCTCACTATGATTTTGAAATAGAGTACAGACCCGGAAACAAACAAGGTCATTGTGATGCCCTTTCCAGGTGTGTAGACCCAAGGTCATGTAACTGTTTAGACTTCAATACTTTAGAGCTACTTAAGTGTTTACCCTGCAAGAAGTGCAGAAAGAGGGCACAAGATATGCTATTGTAAGAAGGTTACATAGACTACCTTGTTCCAGAAGTTGCAGACATCCAGAAGGGGACTTCAAGTGAAGAGGACACGAAACCTGAATCAATCCAAGACACAGCCAGGAGCCTCACGGAAAATCAGCAGCAGTCAGAGCCAGGGACTTCACAAAGTGCACATGAAAGAAATCAGAGCAAGGAGCTTGCTTGGGACTCTAAGTATTCAAATGGCCATTTGGAAGAGAAACAAAAGGAGGATCCTGATATCTACCCAATATGGAAGGCTAAACAGGACGGGTTGCGACAAACAAGTCAGGAAATGCTAACGCGGAGTCCGGCTACAAGACATTACTGGATTCTCTGGGACAATTTGGTACTAAAGGATGGTGTTTTATTAAAAAGGTTTATCAAGAATGACCAAACTGGAGAATTTATTCAACTTTTGGTACCATCTCAGATGAAACGGCAAATTTTACATCAGATGCATGACAGTTTATTAGGTGGTCACATGGGGTGCAAGAAAACTCTGGAAAAGTTAAGGCAACACTGTTACTGGTATGGTATGAAGGAAGATGTTACGTTATATGTTAGGCAATGTGAAATCTGTGGAGCTGATAAAAGACCCATGAAAACTCCAAAAGCACCATTAGGAAACTTAAGTTCTGGAGCCCCATGGGACATTCTCGCAACAGACTATATGGGTCCATTTCCAGAAACACCAAGGGGTAATAAATATATACTGATACTGACAGATCATTTTTCAAAATATGTGGAGGTCTTGGCAGTTCCGGATCAGACTGCTGAAACATGTGCATCAAAGATACTTAATGAGTTCATTTCACGCTGGGGTTGCCCATTAAGCATACACAGTGACCAAGGGCGCACTTATGAAAGCCGCATTTTTCAGGAACTCTGTAAGATGCTGGATATTAGAAAAACCAGAACAAGCCCAAGGAATCCGAGGTGTAATGGAATTTCTGAAAGAATCAATCGCACAATCCTTAAGATGATTAGGGCTTATCTTTGTGGTGAACAACGTGATTGGGATCTGAACTTAGGATGTCTTGCCGGGGCATATAGAGCAACTCCGCATGCCGCAACTAAGCTAACTCCAAATCTATTAACCTTTGGGCGAGAGGTTCGACTCCCGGCAGAAATGACTTTTGGAAGCCTTACGACCCAGGTAGGAGAGGAGGTATCTTCATACAGTGGATATGTAGAAAACCTAAAAGATAAAATGCAGCATGCTCACGCAGTGGCTCGTAAACACATTGGAGTAGCAGCAAAGAGAAACAAGGACTTGTATGATACCAAAATGGTACATCATAATTACAGGGAGGGAGACATTGTATGGTGTCTGGCCGAATCCAGGAAAATTGGAGTTTCACCAAAATTAGAGAGGCTTTATGAGGGACCTTTTGTTATAAAGAGGAAAATATCTGAAGTAAATTTCTTGCTCCAGTTAAATGCAGAAGGAAAGGAGCGTCTTTTGCACCACAACAAACTGAAGAGATATGAAGGGAATGAACCCCCTAAATGGGCAGCAAAAGTCAGTTTAAAATTACAAAAGTCAAGGAATTAAGGCAGTAGTATAATTGCCATAAGTATTATTTCAATGCCGGACACAGATCTGTAATATGTTGTATATGTATATTTATTGTTAAAATATTGTGTTTTCCAGGGCTGCTGTTGCCGGCTGGGACTTGTTTTTCTAATTTGTTTGCATTGCAGAAACCACAAACTGAAGCCTTACGTCTGAAAATGCAAAGAAATCACAAGAGGATTTATTAGCTTGGAAGCCTAAACTCGGAATTCAAGGGAGCTGTGTTGCAGACTTGATTGCTATTGATATGATATGGATTGTTTGTTTTGAAATATCGGTACCTGTGCATGTACTTGTAGCTGGATTTGAATAAAAATCAATAAAACAGTCAATGAGGATATTATCCTGGATTACTCCTTCCCCCTCCCCCTCCCTATGGAATCTATTTAGGAAGTCTATTAAAGAAGTCTGTCAGTGCATTAGCATTTATATTTGGTGGGTGGATTTTATGTCTGGAAAAGCTGTGGAACCATGAGCAAAGGAAGTTTTTATATATTTTCAGGCAAGCAATGGATCTCAGAACGGTGGTAGAAAGTGACCAGGATAAGAAGGCGAAACACTATGGGAGGGCATATCAGTGTTTGAGATGTCTCCACCGGGAGAACAAGGAGGTGATAGATGTTAAGAGGAGGATAGAGGCACACATCACCAAGTACCACCTAAGGCTGGATGAGTGCGCCCATTACTGCCGCCTGTGCTTTTTCAGGTGTTGGGATAGGAAGACCTTGGAGAACCACGTTACAGCATACGCAAGGCACACCAAGGTGGCGCGGGAGCAGAACGTGGAGGGCAGGGACGACCAGTTCCTGGTATCAAACGATAAACACTATGAGCTTAGTGGAACAGACTATGTGATCCTATCAAAGGAAAGGTCCTTAGAGTACTTTAAGAGGAAGGACAGTAGTCAGTCGGCAAAGCAGCAGCAGCAGGAGAGAGAAGAGATGTTAACCCCACTGTCACATGCCATCGATAGTCTTCTGGACAGCAACACACCAGTTTTAGGACCGGAGGTATCTGCGCTGATGGACACCATACCTGAACTGTCAGTTCAGGAGGAGAAGGGGGAGCCCTTAAACTCGACAGTGACGGTCCACAGGAGAGAGCAGGATGAGGATATTATGGGGCAGTTGTTACCGGCCGAGAAGAGGGTGATCGATGAGGAAGAGGTACAGCTGTCCCCGAAGCGGCCAAGATTGGAATCTTCACCAGACAGGGATGTTGTGCCAAAGGTTGTGGCACCGCGGAAGGAGCCATCTTCACCAGCCCCCAGTTCTAGCTCGTGTTCGAGCGACTCATCAATGACGGCGGAGAAATGGGAAGAGATCGGGATGAAGATGATGGGCAAGCTGACGGAGGCGGTGGAACAGAATAGTAGGGCGATACGGTGTATGGGGCGGACTTTGGAAGAGCTGACGAAAGCTGTAGAGGTGATTGCTAGGAGCGGGAAGGCGGTACAAGAAATAATGGAGGAGCAGGCTAGAGAGAGGAAGAGGCAGACTGAAGAGCTGAGAAAGAGAGAGGCAGAAGTGCAGACGGGAGTGAGAACAAGGAGAACAGGGGGTCGGATAGGGCGAGAGGGTATCACGAGGACGGAAGGAAGGCGAGAACAGAGAGAGAAAGTAGGAACACGATGAGTACAGGCAGAGAGGACCAGGAGAGAAGGAAGTTTGGAACAGATGGCAGGGGTTATAATAATAGAAGATTTTAGATAAGATTATTTGTTAAAATTGGTTGTATTGTTTAAGGCATTTTTTTTCAAGAAATCTTGTTAAGACTGTTTTTGCAAAGCTTGACTAAGTGATAGGAATTATTTTTTGTGTAAATAAATAACCATTCCAGATGTATTAAGAGATTAATATATTGTTTTCACTTCTGCTCAGAACCATATCAGTATTTTACCCTTTCTAGTCATTTTTGGTGCTTAAATTTGTGATTTATTTAGATCAAATATTGCATTTAATCACTAAGTATTAAGTATTAACTTAACTTAAATCTTAATCTCATAGCAATATTTAAGAATTATTATTATGTTTTCCTATTTTTATTAAATTATTTACATTTTTGATCTCAAAGTTCACTTCTGTATTTGTGATAATACATGATCTCTTGCATTGTGTTTTAAATGTCAGTTTTTACATATTGTGCTATTCTGAAAGTCTGTCAGTCATGATTGTACTCAAAGTGCCATTATATATTGTTGTTTCTGATTTAACTATTTATAAAAACTCTTGTGATGTTAGTTCTTCACTGTTTTGGTGATGCCACACATTTTCACTTTAATTTAAGGTGATTCAGTACATTTCTGTTTTGATTTAAGGTGCTACTGCACCTTTCTATTTTTAACTTAAGGTGTTACTTTCTTTTATGCTTTTAAAGTGTTACAGCCCATTGCTATTTTGACTTAAGGTAGTGGAGCACATTTCTATTTTTGACTTAAGGTAGTACTTCATGTATTTGTTCTCATTTAAAGTATTAAGTAATTTTGTAAACTTTGTAACCATTCTTTGTATGTCGGTTGGAACTTCGACATGCTGAGCCGGAGGTAATGTAGTGCCCTAGGAATGGGAGACGGTCTTTTATCATCTGTTTATACTTTAAATGTCAGTGTCACATAGTTTATGTACATGTACGATACATTACCGGTGCTTTCCACTGAGAGGATTTTATCTGTTTTTAATGATATTTCATGTTATCTAATGCGGCAGTCACCTTGATTTCTATGTTAGGAACTGATTTAAACCACTACTCATGCCTGTCACCTCATTTTATTGATGTAAATGCCGTTTATTTTTACTACACATGTTGTTGGTTTATACTGTCAGCCATTTGTCGCTTCGGATTGTGGTTAGTGACGTCATAAAGGTCATATTTGTTTATGAAGTTTTGTGTCAAAATTCGAGTCATTTTCAACTTCAGATCAGTTTTTCACACTTTCTGTACAAGGATCAGAGAAGACAATGTAAGGTTTATGTAATTTAATCTTTCCCTCACTTTTTCTTGTGTTGTTGCCGGATTTCTGGAGAGTATATAAGGGTTCCCACTCAGATTTTCGTGGACTTCGACCTCTTTGGCTTTAGGGTAAACATAGATTATTTCATCATTTCTTTTAGTAATAATTTCATTGAAAACTTGGATTAAGTTAGGCATTTGTTCAATTTAAGTGCATTTTGGACATTTTTGAGAGGTAAATTTTTGCTTTTGATCAAAATTAGTATTTTTAAGTGGGAAACCTTGTAGACTCTTTTTATTAATTTTGAACATTGTTTTAAGCACTGACAGACTTCAGATCCATACTTTGTGCATTTGTGCCATTAATTTATTGATATTTGCTCATCCATTATTTATTAGACTGATACTTTGTTAAGGGAATTTATTAAAATAAATTCTTTGTTTTAAATTGACATTGATCTTAGTCTTCTGTTAAAGTTTACTTAAAGACAATCCCCCCACCCCCCCCCCCCCCCACTTAAAAGTTTCCCTTTATTTTACCGAAGTCCAGCCTTGGTTTAATATTGTGTTCACACATTGTCTGTCCGTCCGTCTGTCTGACTCGTGACATAGTAACCTAGTATCCTGGTAATAGTAACCTAGTGGAGCTCACTGGAGCAGTGGAGTCAACAAGGTCCAGACTTGTTGCTGAATTATTGTGATTGTGAATTGTCCGTCCGTCTGTCTCATCATTGTAACACGGTCATCTCGTGGAGCTCACCAGAGCACTACAATATTAACTACTGTGTAATAAGGTTTGTTTACATTTCCACATATGCAAAAATATCACCTTGAAAATTTCATCAAAATGTCAAGTATATCCACAATGAAATAAAAACTGGATTTTTTTTTTGTTTTGTTTTCATATCCAGGACAGTACCCTATAAAAATATATGTATTTACATTTTGATATTGTGCTTAAAATTTCTCAACACCAGTAAATACCAGTGAACATCCAAAATATCCATAAACATAGCAAACACTTGCAATAGCTGTAATGAACCTACCAACAACAACATCAACTGTAGTAAAACTTTATCCAAAACTTATATATGTGATTTGTTGATATACATACCATATTACCTTACTTCGTAGTAAATCGTGTACCACTTCAATTCTTCGTAGAGAAATCACGATGATATATTCTGGTGAGGTTTTAATCTAACTGTTACAAGACCACCCGCAGCACTAAACTTGTTCCGTGCAAACAGACAAAACCTTGCGCACCATTTAGCGAAATATACATAGTTATGGGTGGTTTTAACAATAACAAAAAGGGTGTTTCTGAAACAACGCGAGAGGCACGTACGAACAAAGGAACTACATTTTTAAATTTCTATGAAGCATAACGCAATATTTCAACAGTATTTTAAAGCAACGGCGTTCAGCTACATGTAACCTAAAGTGCTTTTTTTATAAGTTGATCTCCAGAAGTAACTGTTAACTAATTGAGAACATAACACCGTGCCTAGAAATCGAAGACTGGCCTCTCTTGATCTGTCACGTGTTCTTCCTACTGAGCTAAACGGACGGAAAACTAAGGCTTATACACGATGAAAACAATTTTGCCTATTAAATGGTTATGTCGTGAGGATAGGAATCATAGTTTCAACGTAAGATAAAAATGAACTGGAATTTCATATTGTTTGACAGATTTTGTGGATTGATGGTGTGAGCTTTTTATCCAGAGCCGGACTGGCTCTCAGTTTAGTTTATACTAATTTGTTTAAACTCGATTGTGATGAAAGCTCTTCAAGCTTTTTGTAACCAGTCACGAGTCCGCTTCCTGGAAAAAACAGTACTGGTGTCATATGAGAAGTCATGTCTTGACCCCAGTGGGGCTCGAACTAACGAACCCTGAATTAAGCGGCAGACACCTTATTCACTAGATCACGCTCTCCTTTGGCGCCCAGTTTCTTATGTGTATAAACATGGATGCACATTTTTGTTTTTTTTTATTTCAAAATTGTATTTAATGAAGACAAGTAAATGCGGATGTATTAGAATAAATACCTTTGTTTGTGTATATCACGTTACTTCGGACGATGCCTGCCCAAAAAGGTCCAATGTTTTCTAGTATTCTGAATGCCTTTAACTCTGCGAATGTCTTCGGCTTTCCACATTTCATCAGATGTATATTCATAGACTGAATCCAGCGTTTGCTGTTTTCGTTATCAGCATCGTTCACAGTTCCATCTAAAAAAGACATACTAGACATTTTGCAAATTTAGCACTTCCATTAGCCGAAATTATGTTTCACTATATGCAGAATCCATTCTGCTAGCAGTTACAATGTCAATTCAATTCGGATGCATATAGCAAACTTATTAGCTCCACTATTCGGAGAAAAGGGGAGCTATTCTACTCGCCCTTGCGTCGGCGTCGGCGTCGGCTTGATACTTCTTGGTTAAAGCTTTCTGGCAACTTTTATTTTTCTGTCATATCTTTGTTACTTGTGCATATATCTTACTGTAACTTCACAAAAACATTGTCCAGCAGACAAACAAAGAATATGCAGGGGCTGGGCCCATTATATCCAAGGTCAATGTGTTATACTAAGGTCATTTGGTTAAAGCTTTTCGTCAACCTTTGATTTTCTGTAATATCGTTTTGACTATTGCTTAAATCTTATTTTAAGTTCACATAAACATTGTCCAGCATACAAACAAAGTATGTGCAGGGGCTGGGCCCATTATACCTAAGGTCAAGGTCACAAAGTTGTTATACTTGGAATTATATTCATGTTAATTTTTTTCGAAAGCTTCGTTTATAGACATATCTTTGGTACTTTAAAGATAATGACTTGACATTAAAATATTTCTTTAAAATAATCACCCGCATGTATGGTAAAAATCCTCATAACTCTAATTGTATCATTGACAGAATTATGCCCTTTTCATACTTAAAGTTGTTTTGCAATCCTCGCTTTATGGATTTAACTTTTAAAATTAGTACAATAAAAACTAAAGACTTGAAACTTAAACTGTATCTTTATCATCATTATCTGCATGTGTGGTAACAATAGCCATAACTCTGATTTGTATTTTTGACCAAATTATGCCCCTTTCATACTTAAATATTTTGACTAACTTCGTTTTTCTTGGCATAACTTTAGTATTGTATAAGATAATGACTTGAAACACAAAATATGTTTTACCATCATCATCTGCATATGTTGTAACAATCCCAATAACTCTAGTTTGTGTTTTTGACAGAATTTTGCCCCTTGGTGTATCTTCCTTTTAAAGTAGAGGTCTCTTATTGAGACATTTATTCATTTTAATGTCAAATCGCCGAATAGTGGAGCGTGCTGTCTTACGGACAGCTCTTGTTTATCGTTACATTTTGTGTTGATATTCAGACAAGTGGAAGTAAATATTCTAGATTTGTATTGAAAACATTTGCCTTTCAATTTTAAAAACTGTAGTATTTATATATAAACACGTTTCATATAGATTTAAAAAAAAAAAACAGAAATAAGGAAGTTTCAGTCGTATTCCTAAACGACAACCTTTGAAATTCATACACTCCAGCCTGAAAAGGACAAGAGGTTCATCCATTAGAAAATGACCTGTCAGTAAAACACGCCATTAAGCTGAACTCACAAAATTTCGATACTACGAACTTTTATGTATTACGTTTTTCTAAGCTAAGATTTATTATGTAAACTTTGAATAATAAAGAAAGCACATACCACAATGAATTAAGGCAAAATATGGTCTTCCCAATATTTGTATAATTAATTAGTTGAAAATGTATTGACTCAATATTGTTATAATTTGTATTAAGAGAGTTCAATTCAAGTAAGCTTTTGTTTTATGTGACTTGCAATTCATGCATAATTGTTGTTACGTTAGTTCAAGTAATTTGCTATATACTCCTGTTTTATGTCACTTTTGCCCATAAATGGCCTAAAAGTGAAAGTCTTTAAATGAAAAAAGACACCTTTTCATACATCAAAAAGTATTGTTTTATCAAACTGAAAGAAATATTTGACAATTCATTCATCAACAAAGAAAATATCTGGCGTAAAGGGAAATACGTTTTTCATTATTGGTATGAGATAAAATATTTTGGTGGTCCTTGAGTGTGCTCACTACTTAAACATTCCCGTGTGACATAAATATGGTAAAAAACTCTCATTTTCTCAAAATTCTGCAATTTCAGCAATATTCAGTGACATGTGTTGAACAAAATGATAATTTTGCTTATAAAAACTCAATTCATTCTAGTAGATAAACATTGTGGTAGCAAACAATGTTTATTTTTTTCTAATTATAATGCATTTGAAAATTTTCCAAACTGTGTAGGCCATATAAGGCGTAAATAAACTTTGTCCTTTATACACATTTTTGTTGTCTCCCTCACTATTGCTTTTGCCCTTTTGCCGTCCGTTCGAAACACTAATTTGAGAATCATTTGACCTAGAACCTTAAAACTTGAAGGGGTGAAAGGATTTACTAAGTAAATGACCCCTATTGTTTTGGAGTACACTCAAACATCCAAGGAGCCTGAAAATAAAAGTCGTTTCCGATCAATAACTTGAGAACCACATGACGCATGATGTTGAAAATTCATTGGATATTAGGTATACATAGTAGATTATAATATACCACATTTATATAGGAATTTTTTCATATAAAAATATGTTCAAAAGTGCTTTACATAAAAAAATATTATATAATGTGACCTATTAAAAACACAGATTAATGCAGAATAGAGCAGGAGTTATCTTACATTTGAACAAACAGAATTAACCAGTATGATGCCTGTGAAATGCATCACGGCTTGCAAACCGTCACGGATGATTGGGTCAATCCCAGCCTAAACGGTCCGGAGAACATCCATGATACATCCCACAGAAAATCACTGTCAATATTATTCTGTCACACTAGAGTTGTTGATTAGAATTTTTTGGCATGAAAAGTACCCGCATTATTCTACTAGTTACTAGTGAGATTAGTTCCCAAACAATTGTATGAAATAATTCGTCTTTAGCGCTTTTTTGAAACTTGGCAAGGTCTTGCACTCTCTTATGCCAGATTGGAGGGCATTTCATAACCTCGCCGCTGCTGTCTGAAAGCTCCTGTCACCAAATCGCACTGTCTGACATTTGGGCACCGTTAGTTATAATGCATTATTCTGCGATCTCGGATTTCTGGATGGCGTATATATTTCCAACATGTTCACTACATACACTGGTGACTGTCCATCGATTGCCTTATATGTATGTGTAAGAATTTTGTATTCTACCCTACACTGCACAGGAAGCCAATGGAGTTCACGCAGCACAGATGTTATATGGTCGTATCTAGATGATCTTGTTACGATTCTAGCTGCCGTATTTTGGACATATTGTAGTTTGTTCATTGACTGTTTTGGAATTCCATATAGAAGAGAGTTGCAATAATCTAAAAGTTATGTTACAATTTAGTTGATTAGAGATATTGTTGCGTTTGCGGTTATATATTGTCTGATGTGACTTATTTGCCGTAACTGTGCATAGGAATTCCTAAACGCACTACTCACATGTTGCTCAATCCTCATGTTTGAGTCCAGGAAAGCACCGAGGTTCCTGACACTGCCTGATTGTTTGATTTCAGAGCCTTCTACTTTCACAGATATGTTTCTGTTCAGATGAAAATATGATTAATTCAGTTTTTTCAGCATTGAGTTTCAACCTGTTGGTATTCACCCAACTTACTATATCCTTTAAACAACTTTCAACGCGATGATTGTTCTTTTCTATAAACATCCTGTTTATTGGTTTGAAGGATTGATATAACTGCGAATCGTCCGCATAGAAATGATTGTTAAGTCCGTGCTTTCTACAGATATCTCCGACTAATTTTGTTTACATTGGCCCCAGGACAGACCCTTGGGGTACACTGTACTTCATGAGCACTGGCTGTGATAGGTCATCATCTATGTATATGGTCTGGTAGCGGTCACTAAGGTATGACATCATCCATGCGAGTGGCTTGCCTGAAATACCAAAGCGACGTTCAAGGCGATGAATCAACGTCCCATGGTCGATGCTACAGAGAGATCGAGCCTCACAAGAATAGTCACATTGTTCTAATCTAACGATTGAAGAATGTCCTCTATTGGTTTTGGAATCACTTGAACAAAGGTCAAGTCTGCAGGCACCAGAACATGGAAAACCGTTTCCTTTCAATAACTTGAGAACAACTTGACTGAGAACCTTCATCTCTCCGTTGCTTTTGGGATTACTTGGTTATAGGTCAAGGTCACATGGGCGAGAACATGGAAACCTATTTGAGTACCACCTGGCCTAGAACGTTGAAACTTCATGGGATGATTGGGCATGTCGAGTAGATAATCAATTTCACATTTTAGACACTGATCCAACCATTAGTTTCTCTCTCGCTCCTGTCCCCAATTTATTTCTTACTTACTGCTGCTATTCTTTGAAGAAGACATGTGCTACTCTACATGTGCTTTTCTACAATAGTATCATCTTGCTTGATATGTGTTTTATGTCATAATAATGTGGCATGCAATTATGTATAATCATTGGTACATTATCATACAGTATTCAATATTTGCTATTGTTTACCTCTCATAAGGTGCAATTCAGGCATAATTATTGTTACGTTACCATACCAGTAAACTGGTCAATGCTTTTGCCTTATTTGATATGTATTTTTTAAATAACTGCCGTTACATTAGCATAAATTAATTTGTCATATGCCTTTTGATGTGAACTTGGACTACTGCATACAATGCAAGGTAAAGTTCCAAGATGATGAAACTACCAAATTACATCATCTAATACCTAAAGTATATTAGCTAATGAATTTATAGATTATTACCAGACCCGTAAAAACTGTAATATCGTGCTTAAATAGAAATATCATCTTTGCGTGATTTAAATAAGTACGGCAGACAAATACTTCAAACAAACCATTGTATAATTCAGCTCTAAATACATTGTTATTTATAAGACAAAATCAACATTAAATAACAGTAACTTATGCAATAGCACGAATTTTAAATAGTTGACTTAGCTTAGTAATTACTTCTGTTATTGTTGTTTTCGTGAAATTTGGGACTGGACTTAGAAGAATGCGTATCGGGATGTATATTTCAAATCAATTTATCGTTAAATTTACCAAGCTCACAAGTCGTCCGCAGGGAGTTTGTACATGGTTCCCAGAAAAACTTTAGTAAAGGGTTGTTTTCATAGCTCTCATATCTTAAGCATTTTCCGACGTCGGGGTAAAGGTGAGCGAGATCCACTGTAGCTGAAAAAAAACATAAGTGATTGAAGTATTGCCATGTATAATAAGTCCCCTACATGAAGGCACCTTATTTTCACTGCTGTTATTTATAAAAGTATAAAACAATGGAAGTTAATCCTAAGCAAGAAATATCTTTAAAAATGATGGTCGGCGAATTGTAATAAAGAAAGAAGTTTATGAATTTTTCATCTAACATTCATCTTTCATCTAACATTTTTCAAATTGCAAAACTAAACACCGCACTTTAACAATTTAAATGGTTCTCTTTTAATTTTTCGCAAAGGTTTTGTAGGGTTGCAATTTTGTTTCGTTTATCCTTAGACGAATAATTACAGCAGTAGTTTGATGAAGATTCATGAAGCGGTTCGTGAGAAGAGGTCTTTAAACGTGTTTATATTTTTAGCTAAATTGGTCCCTATCCCCATTTGTAACAAAATAGCAGGAGACCTTACGATATTGTTACACATCGAGTTTGATAAAAATCCATTACATTTTAGTGGTTAATGTTAAGAAAGGCATATCTACTTTTAGCTATAGTGGTCCCTAATAGGGCCCAAGTTCCTATATAAATAAATTTGGAAGAGGACCTTTTAATGATGCTCCAGACCAAGTATGACAAAGATC
>NW_026461590.1:0-77276 GCF_021730395.1 Mercenaria mercenaria | reverse complement strand
CTATAGACTGACAAACAGCCATTTTTGTCACGTGCGTTGAATGTGTGGCCATTTCTAATATAGTAGCAGGACTGCGAATCAAAACCCTCACTAAAGATGAACTGATCTTCACAATAACACTGAAAAAAAGATCTCTTTTTATGGAAGCAATGTAAATCATAAATAACAGACACATGAACAATGTTCTTAAATAGATAGGATGCTGGCACGCTATCTACTGGGTGTCTTCAGCATAGACCGGCCCAACGTTTGATTGAGTTCAAAGTGTGCCTGACTAAGCTAAATCTCTATCTTGTGTTTAGAGTATCAAACACGGGATGTCGCTTTCCAAAAATAATATTTCAGACACGTCACAAACACGTTTTAAAAAAAGTTTGATATCGAATCTACACGCACTTATCGAGAAAGGAAGCCTGACAATGGTGACATTTTAACTGTATTTCTGAACATCTGAATGTTTTTCGTAATTATCTAACTATTCCGTTCTTATGGAATTTAACGGCTAAAACTTAAATTTTTCTTACGTGTAGTCCACTGATACCAATTATTTGTTTCCTGTCGCAAGCAGAGTAACATTAACCTATTGTTATCCTTTCCGAGTCCATACGGGGTGTAAAATTTTCATTTCGAATGCATCCTGAACAAAAACCAAATTTCACGCAAGAAAATCATGCCTGTACGTATTGTATATTCATTTACTAAACTGGTCTTGCTTTGTAATTATGTACAAAGTTAACAATTACATGCAACTCACTGATTGTAGGAACTTTTGCACTTTTGCCCCATTCTCACTTTTAAAGTTTCATTTTCTTCTTTCGTCTTGACAAAAACGCATTACATTTCAGCTAGATTTGGGTTACCTTTATATTCAAATCTAGTGGGTGCCTTGAAATATCCTACCCAAAGATCGGTTGTAACTGCGTTTGTAATATTAACAACATTCTGACCTAAATCGTTCCAAAACTCTGGTAATGCGAGGGAACAAATGTTCTTTGCTACCGTCCATGTTGTATGTTTGATATATTCGTAATACACACTGGCTACAAAACACATATGCGATATGCGACATATCGTGCCAAAATTGCCAACTCAACGCACGACATTGCGAAGCGACATCGCGACATTTTGACGAATGTCATATTGCATTGTCTCGCGTCGTATCTCATTGTCGTGTGTCGTATCGCATTGTCCCGTGTTGTATCGCATTGTCGTGATGTGGTATCGCAATGTCGTGCATCGCCTTTGAGGGGCGAGGGACGACATTTCACATGGCACTAACATGATTCCGTAGCTAACTGATAACAAACAAGACTCACACACCAAGCTTAAAAGCCCACATGTCCACCAGCCGTGCATGCCATGATATTCAATTAGTTTAAAAACATAAATGCTGTCGGGTGCAAACAATTCAACACCATTGAATTATTTGAATAAAATTGATATCGAATTCATGTAAACAGTAGTACAGTAGTAGATATGAGGAATGCATTTTTTTTATATTAAGAAATAATAATGTTTTATAGATCTATCTACTAGTATATAAAAAAGAAGAAAAAACAAACGCAAACAAATGTGCAGAAAGTAAATGTACATTGTTTCATTTCAGAGACGTATAGATCATATATATGTCTGTGATTGTTTCAATAACTTCATGCATTTTACAGATTCATAACACATGATTTAAAACAGTGATAATATATATTCCGAAATTATTTTTTTTAAATTTAAACTTTTATCATTTTAAAGCTTAGATCAGAAATGTAACACAAATAATTATTTGAAAAATCCTCTTATTTTGTGACATATACATCACATAAGATTACAAGTTAGAGAACTTCATTAGAATATGTACTTGAGTAATAACCTCTAATAAGGTGTGAATTACATAATACCATGAAAAGTAAGTTTGATGAACCGGCAGTATAAATTAAGTTTTATTTAATGTATTACAGTCTTAGAAGTCTTGAGAGAATTTTTGTAGCCTTGGTTTGCGAAGAGGGAGAACTTTGGTTGTGCCCAGAGTTCAGGCAGCATTAATGGTATATACTTTTATCTGTTTTCTGTGTTTTGTTTAAAAAAGATGATCTTGACATGCTTGAAGGGGTTGAAACCTATATAGCTAATGGCTACTTGTTGACTCTGCTATTTTTGAGCCGCAGTGAAATTGCCAGTTATTAATTATCCAATGTGTGAAAACATCAGATTCTGGCCCTACCCTTAGGTGTACTACTTGTCTAAAAAAAATTTGATAGCCATTTTTTATACTACTTGTACCAAAGTACCAAATGCATAATGGTAACTTTCAACAAAGGATGGTAACCATTATCACATACAAGTCAGACAAAATTCACAAGAAATAGTCATGTGATTGCTAAATAAATTTACTCACAAACTAGTTCAGAAACACTTTTAGAGAAATGTGTGCCTGATAGAAATACCTTATTTTACAAGAACACACATCACAGGAAAATGGGCAATTTTGAGCCTTGTCCAAGATTTGTCTGAAGTTGTGAAAACTGACCAGACCCATAATATACATGTTTTTCTTTTTGTTCTTTACTTTTTTATTCAAAACCAATTTATATTTTTCTTGTCATTGCACCATAATCTCTGTACATGTACAGATACTGTAAATGGACTGATATATTTTAGCCACTTAATGACTCAACTTGTAAACAAACATATAAAATGGACGCTTGCAGTGGTTTGGTTGATTACTGGATCTGTGCCACATGAGACTGGCCAAATAAGCACTGCTGGCTTGATGCATACTTGTAGGTACTTGTCTATGATTCATTATGGAAGTGCATATCAAGAATGATAACTCAACAGCAATTAGGAATGAGTACTAAGCTAATAGGTAGACCTTTTGCCTTCCCAACAATGTTAATGTTTATCATGGAACTTTTTTCGGTCATCAAGAATAATGTATATTGACTGTTTAAACCTACCAAGCTTGAAGCAAGGATAGTGGAATTTTAAATTGTTTTTATAATTTCTAGAGAATCGAGTCGTGGTGGAGGCTAATGCGGCAAATGGGAATAGGCTACTGGATTGACTATTTCAAAGATATGGATGACAATGGGATATTGTCCACTGAAAGTCAAGTTCATGTGTGAGTATTGTCTCAACCATCGTTTAATGCACAAAGTGTATAAATAATTATTGACAAATATGCAGGTAAGAAACCTCAACTAGAAGATGTACAGATATTTTCGCAAATATTGTTAAAAGTAACTTATTTAAGCTCTACTTAGATGATAGCTTAAGGACGTGCCTGGGAGTTACTTATATAATAATAGTGTGAAGAATTTCCCATGAAATCGGATTTTCTCATTGTTTCTTGATTTCAAGGGCAGATAACTCAAAAGCAAGGATGGCGACCTATATTTTTTATTTCATTTTCTCTCTGTGTGGGAAATTTTTCGCACTATTATTATATAGGGATCTCCCAGACTTTTTTTTGTGTGTGTTTTTTTATAAATTTTTGTGTACACATGTGTACTTTGTGACGTTACTTGGCAACGCCACATTTTCATTATGTCTGCCCTAACGATTTTACATGAAACCGGTTGGTAGACGAAATACATATTAAAAACGCATTTGATGTTTTTTTATCATTTTTAGCTCGACTATTCTAAGAATAGGGGAGCTATCCTACTCGCCCCGGCGTCGGCGTGAGCCTTAGCGTGAGCGTCACACAAATGTTAAAGTTTGCGTACCACCCCAAATATTTTCAAAGTCCATTGAGATATTGCTTTCATATTTTGCATACTTGTTATCCATCATGACCCCATTCTGTAAACAGGAGCAGACAACTCTATCAAGTATTTTGACTGAATTATGGCCCCTTTTCGACTTAGAATATGCTTATTGTAATGTTGAAGTTTTACTCGTAGCTTATATTATATTATCAAGCACTGAGAATAGTCGAGCGCGCATATATATATAAACATCAATGAAATGCCTTTCAAACACACTGGATCCCGGAAGGATACAAGAACATAAAGATAAAATATAGAGTATGAGAAAAAATATATGTTTAAACAGTGTCAAAAGTTTAATGATAAACCCGAGCGCTTTCGGCTTTTTAAAGGTTTTATACCAGTATAAATTGAAACCACTGACAATTTCTCGAATCGCGTTGTTGACGGTGTCGCGCAGTAAACGACCCATCTTTCGTTTTCTCTCATAAATTGCCATATACACGCGATATTTAACCTGAAACGCGTCTTATTTCACTGAAAATACATTCTGCGAATGAAATAAGCCCCCATTTTACACGTAAAAGTGCCAAAAATAAAAAAAAGTAAGTATTTTTTTATGTATACTACTTTCAACAACACCACGAAGACACATTTTCGACCGAATTACGGTGAATTTCTACACTATAACCTAAACCCTTATTAGAAAAATGAATTTAACGACCCGTTATACCCGAAAACATGCGTAAATTCGATAAAATACTGCAAACCGAGCGAAATAAAGGCAAAAAAAAGTATGATCAAATGCTGGTGTCAGACAGAACATCTAATCTTCAAAAGTTGGTGTCAGTAAGAACCTTCCCTGGGAATTATGTGGTGTCAGACAGAACATTTTTGGTCTACCCATCCGACTTTAACACCTCGTATTTTCGAAAGTAATGGAGATTTCGCCGGGATATTTGGCAGACAAAGAGAGAGAATGTTTGGCTTTCTATTGAGGGTAATGCCAAGCTTGTTGCTTCAGAAATGAGAAAAAATCCTCGGTTCAATATCCAAAACAATGAAAATCTGGCCGTGGATTAGCCATCTGTATGATTATTTGGTGGTCTTTTCAATTCAGAAAACATTCCTTTAGATGCCTCTTTCTATCCTCGAAATCTGGTAAGAGTCTGCTTTTCATTGATTCACATTGTGTAAAGAAAAAATTGAAAATATTTACTTCTAATTGACAACAAACTCCGCAGAGTGTCGCGTTATCCGATCTGGTGTCATGTTATCTGGTGGTGTCGCGCTATCACGTTATAGGGTGTGGGAAAAAGAAAATCTATGTTGTGGTCGATGTTAATTAAAAACTATGTCCGATTGCCTAAAGTGATTTAATATCTGCTAAAATGAACTACTAGTGTCTGTGTTTTTAATCTTAGTGGGGAAAATAATGCTTCAGCAGGCTAATCTAGTCTCCCTTATTGATGCCTATAGGTTGTAAGGTGTTGAGACGGTGGATCCAGTAGGTTTCTCTTTCCTTTCTTTGCTTATCCGTCCATCTGTCATTGAATTCAATGCAACATAGTAGGATATCCATAAAGGTGTGACCCTCCATGTTAAAATGTTCAGCTACCGGCGACCGATTGAATTTGCGTGTTTTCCAGTCAGATCTGTGGAGATTCATTCGCTTTGCTAGCGTCTGTTTTGTTTCCCCGACATATTTTTTGTTGCACTTCCTGCATGTCATAAGGTATATGGCATTTTCTGTTTTGCAATTAGCCACTCCTTTAACTGCAGATTTGCTTCCATTGGAGGAAAGGAATGTACTGGTGCTAGGCATAGAAGTGCATGTTTGGCATCTTGGGGCACCACAAGGATCTGACTGGCCTGAACTGGTTGTGTCTGAAGCCGACTTGACTTTGGCCCGAACTAGAATGTCTCGCAGACTTTTAGGCCTTCTGTATGCGATGAGGGGTTTCTCAGGGAACATACGACTGAGCCGCTGTGATGACTCAATTGTAGGCCAGTGTCTGTCTACAGTTGCACGTATGTTTGGCAGATTTGGATGGTACGTGACCACAAAAGGTGTGCGTTTGCTTGATTCAGTTGTTTTGTGTTTGTATTGTAGCAGTTCTTCCCTTGAGAATGCAAGTGCTTTTTCGGTAGCAGCGAGAACGCAGTCTGAGGAATAGCCTCTTTTTAGGAGGTGTTTTGATAGCTCCTCTGTTCTTTCTTGATACGTTTCTGTGTCTGAGCATATACGGCGGATTCGCAGTGCCTGACTATAGGGAATGTTTTGGCAACAGTGTTTAGGATGACAGCTTGTGGTGAGAAGATACTGGTGGGTGTCGGTAGGTTTTGAATACAGGTCAACAACAATTTTGTTATCTTTAAGCTTTGATACTGTGTCAAGAAACACGTGTCTTTCATTTGAAACCTCACTGGTAAACTTTATAGATGGGTGAAAGTTGTTTGCATGGTCAAGGAATGTTTGAAGAGATTCTCGGCCATGTGTCCATTGCATATCCACATCGTCTATAAAGCGTAACCATAGATGCGGCTTCAATGTGACCGTCGAGAGTAATTGCATCTCAAGACGGCCTATGAATATGTTTGCGTATGAAGGTGCCATTTTTGTTCCCATCGCTGTACCTTGAATTTGAAGGTAATGCTTGTCATTGAACACAAAATTGTTGCATTTAAGAACCAGCGTGAACAATTCCACTAGTATTTCAGTAGGAGGGATCTTAACACTTCTGTTGTTCCATACTTCTTTACATGCAGCAATACCGTCCTCATGCGGTATGTTTGTGTACAATGACGTGACATCCATTGAGACCAGTAAAGTGTCGATAGATACCTACTGGGAATCAATTTTTCTCAAATAGTCAGTGGTGTCTTGCACGTAGGACGGTAGGCTACTTACATGTGGTCTGAGATGCATATCAATGAATTCTGAGATTCGTTCTGTAGGGTGTCCATTGGCTGAAACGATAGGACGGCCAGGGTTTCCAGCTTTGTGAATTTTTGGTTTTTGGCTTGCGCTCGTCCCACTGAATGCTTATAATCCCAGTCCCATATTGTTCTAAAATGGACTTTAATCACATACTGCGCACACATCGTCTATAATATATCATGATGTTATATATAGTTGCATTAAAGTTATTTCCCCTTGATGCAGTTACGCCATTTTCTTCAAATGTTTGCCAAATTGTATCCCTACAAAAAATCGGACTTATTTCAGTGAAATCGGATGAAAACATACTAATTTATTTGATAACATCAATCTACATTATTTTGGTAAGGGCACGTATTGATGTATGCCACTTATCTGTTTTCTATTTTTCCTGTTCAAATAATCAGCATTTGTATACGAATGTGGGTGGGGTAAGGAATTTATATTATGAGTTGTATTCAGACCAGTTTAGAATTTCAAATTTTCCAATCCTCGAGTAGAAACTAAGCTTTATAGAGAAGAGAACAGTACACATGAATATGAAGATTTACAGTCTGATTTAGATTCACTTGGGGCATGGGCAGACCAATGGCTTCTTCGTTTCAATGAATCAAATAGTGTGGTACGCTTGATTGTGGGGCGGAGGGGGGTAGGGTGAGCTACTTGTGATGTAATCCCTCCAACATTTGCTCTTAGCTCTTGAAGTGCATGCACCTGAGCACAAAGTACTGAAGGAGAGAGTGTGTGCTGACATTGTCATAAACAGCGGCTTTTTGAATACACATGACGCCTAATGTTTGTATCAATAAAAACTTGGTCAGAATATTTGTCAATATAAAAATAATAGTTAGTTAAAACTGCCCACATGGTGACTTGATCTTAATAGTAAAACCTTTAAACCGGTACCTGTAAACCCTTCTCAGTACAACACAATTACAATACAATATCCATTTATTTTCTAATTTCATATGAACATATGACAGAATGAGGATACAATTTGACAAATGTTTGTACAGGGCTGTTACACGTGTTTACATAACAAATAATGAGAAAAAAGAATCGAATATTCTTCTAGCATTTAAAAAAAAAACAGTACATGTGTATAGATACTATTACATGTGTAGTAATACGTAGTTTAAATCTATAAGGCAAATCTCAATATGAAGTTGATTACCTTAATGATGTCTAATTCTGGTGGCAAATTTTCATGGCCCTTAATTTGATATACCATCACAATATTAGAAACTCATTAAAATTGAATCTGACATATTTAATCAGACCATTAACTAATTCTTAATAATTAAAAGGCATTAATAGAGTATTAAAAATTAATGGCCCTCTTAGTTTTTACAAATTAATGATAAATTAAGGGGTACTTTTTAATGGCTCATTAATTTTATGCCACTTAAAACATTTTCATGGGGTTTTAAGGAGCCAATTGAATTATTTTCATGGTTTATTTTTAGCAGCTTATCATGGCCCTTTAAGTCATTTTAACAAAATATATTCTGTCAGGGTTTTAATGCACTTATTTCGTGGATTTTTGATATATGGCAATAAGCTATGGTCATGAAAATGCCATTAAATAGTAGAATTTAAGAGGTGAATTTTAATGGTGACTTGTTTAAACTCTGTTAAAAATGATTGAAAAAATTAAGGCCAATTTCATGAGCCTTTTAATGGCATGTGCATCCAGTAGTGCAAGTGAACTCTTGGAGGGCGGAGTGGGGAGGCATGATTTGAAAAACAACTAGGCAAAGGACCACTAGACAATCCTGTAGACTTACCCTAAGCCCTTTTATACAAGGGATACAATCTGTTTATACTTTAAAGAGGTAAATTGTTAAGTGAACACCGTTTATCAATCATAATCCTGTCCATGTTATATCAGGTGTCACCCCGGTATTGAAGTACTTCCGGGACGTTGTATCCTAGAAAGTAGCTCTTTGAAATTTTGAAGTTCCCAATTTGAAGCCATCCCTACTTTGACTAAATAAATTCCGAAAGTATTTTTACACTGTACATTTTGTGTCATTTCTGATGTATTTAACAGTTGTTTTGACTGTGTTTTCCAGGACTACATTTCTATGCGGAAGGATTAAAAAAACTACACCAGATTGGCGACCATGACAGATGTGTGAGGGAAATTTGAACATTGAGAGTAGTATAGTATTATGATGGTTTTGAAACAGTTTGACTCATTTGACCCTTGTCCTGATTCTATAAACATAATTTTTTTCATTTTAATTAAATTTTAAAAATGAATTTTAAAGATAAATTTTAAAGATAATGTTAAGATAAAAGTTAATGTAATATAATGTAAGATAATGTACGAATAACATTCTTTTTAAAATTAAATCTCTTAAGTTAATCTTAAATTAATCTTACTTTTCAAATCTAAATTATTTTCTATTCTTATTTTAAAAAATAAATTTAGTTTAAAACTTTAAAACTTTGATTTCATAACATAAGTTTATAAGTTAATTTTGCTTTTAATCTTACTTTTAAAACTTAAGTTCAAATGAATATTTATTTTATAAATCTGTTGACTTAAATATTTAATTTAAAACAATCCTTTAAACTATCTTTTGTAGTTAATTACTTAAGATTAAAGATTAAGTTTTTAAATTAAAAAAAAAATATTTAGAAAATTAATATTCCATAAACTTATTTTATTTATTAAATTTATCTTTTGTAATTAATTAAGTTTAGTTTAGTTCAATAAGTTTTTTAATAGATTAATTACTTAAGTTAGATTACAAAGTTAGATTACAAGGTTAGATTACTAAGTTAAATCACTTTAAAAGTTAAATTACTTAAGTTAAATTACAAAGTTAAATTAAAGTTAGATAATTTAAAAGTTAAAAAGTTAAATTACTTAAGTTAGATTACTTTAAAAGTTACTTAAGTTAAATTAAAATTAAAAAGTTAGATTACAAAGTTAGATTACTTTAGATGGATTACTTAAGTTTAATAGATTAATTACTTAAGTTAAAGTTAGATTACTTTAAAAGTTACTAAGTTAGATTACAAAATTGACTTTAAAAGTTACTTTAAGTAGTTTAAAAGATAATTACTTAAGTTTAATTACAAAGTTGAATTAAAATTAGATTACTAAGTTAGATTACAAATTAAATTACAAAGTTAGGATTATTTAAGATGGATTAGGTTTTAAATTTAATATCTTTTATTAACCTATTAAGATAGTTTACTTTAAAGGTTAAAGTTAAAGGTTAATTTAATTGGTTTAACTTTTTTCTTTAGATTTATTCTTTAAATTAAAAAAATTAAGAAATTAATTTTATAAAATAATTATTTTATTATTTATTCGATTTATTAATAAAAAATAAAAAGAAGTATTGAGGGCTTGAGCCATAAAAACTTCATAAAATATTTTTGTCTTTTAAATTCTAAAAATAAATTATATTTTTGAAAAAAATAATCATAAAATATATAAATATAATCTTTAAATAATAACTACGTTTTTTTAAAGATTATATTTATATATTTTATGATTAATTTTTTCAACTATTGCTAAAATTCAGTAACTGTTTTCTTAAAAATATACATGATATATGATGATATTATTATACATATTGTTTGTTATGTTTGTTGATCAAAATAACATTGTCTGTTTCGGTTTTAGGTTATTTAATATACACCTGTATTTCAAACTATCAATATCATAATATAAGAAATACATTAAACACTATGAAAACTGTGATTCGTCATATCAATGAACCTACCGAACTATCGTATACAGTTAGGTTCGAAAAAATTAGGATACGAAACGCCCGTGGAAAAAGAATATGATTTCTGCTGGTTTTACCTTCGAATATCACCATCAGAAACCATTTACACCCTTAGATAGATGAAATACATTAAACTGATAACATAAATGTACATCTGCAGGGATGATTACCAAGGAAATGAGGTCAAAATATAACGGGCACCTGTGGCAAGTTATCATCGCGGAATGGGGATTACCTCCAATAGCAGAAATTACTCGGTCAGAAAAATAGGGTACTATCTGGAAACATTATAGCCTAATTAATTTGGTGTGTTTATCTGACTTTTTATAACTGCCAACCTGTTTATAGCAAAGAATCGCCGGTGCCGACGCAAGAAACCGCAAAGAGTCCGCCGATATGCACCGTGCAATTGTGTATTAAATTTTAGTAACTATTTGAAATTCAATTCATTTTTATGCAACTTCTGTGGACAAGACATTTTGATTAACCATTTACAGCTGATTTCGAGATTAAAATATATAATTATACATAATATACAATCACGAATAAGGACGGTCCGACCAAGTACATAACTATGCCTTTAGGCTTTAAACTGTTCTTAATAGTTCGTGTAAAACAGGAGTAATTTGTTCATAGTTGATTTTACGAAATCGAACAATGAGAGAAAAAAATCTACTGACGATTATTAGATTAGATAATAATTACAAAAAATCAAACTGTCAAATCAATTCCCCAACCAAACAAGCCATAAATTCAAACTGACGAATAAGTAATGAATTTTTTCTACCTATTCTATTTCAAGTAAAACACTGTTTTTTTATTTTACTTTTTATTACTATTATCTTTTATATAGTATTAATTTTTATAAATAACATATCTATTGAAAATATTTTCTTAGACATGCAAAAAGTATTTCATTTCAGCACTGTATTTTCTGAAATAATATGTTAGAAATAACCCCTGCACAGAAAAGATATTTTAACAGATTGCGAATCGGGATCTATAGGATGTTGCCGCATATTTATAGATTCGCCTACTGATAAACGATACTAATCGGCGCAAACTGATAAAGTTTCTCCATAATACACATCCACAACAGTGTCGAGGCACGACGATGAAAAAATCAATAATCTATCGGCTTATCAGTGGCGTTGCAATTTCTTAGTAGTTGCTATTTTCACGCAGAATCATGAACGCATTTTTTGAGCGTATTGAAACTAGTCATTGGATTTCAGAATAGGTCACATGATCAAAACAAGAGTCGGTTTCAGAATTTATCACGTGTTCAAATCAAGCGTCTTTATTATTCTTACGCTTAAGAAGATCTATTATAATTTATATTTATAATGCAGTTTAGTTTTCTTCACATATTGTTGTTAATATAAAATGTGTAGATCTATTAAATCATATCTGGATCAAAAATATAATTGCAAAATATGAAAGTTATGTTTGGTAAATACTTTGGAACTTGTTTTCTGTGTGTTGTAAGGTTGGTCATAAGCTCGGCAAGAAAATTGAAAGACAGTTTGTTAAATCTGGATGGCATTGCCCTTAAAAAGAAGATATTGAAAAAGTCCAGTCTTTCCGGATGATAGGCTGAAGATCTGTATCGTTTTATGCCTATGTTATGTAATACGTATTGAAATATATAGACATAAAATTAGAAACTTGGTCAGACTGTACAGATTTTGGGAGACTAACAATTGTGAAAAAAATTTAATTTAGGTCTTAACATTGGATTTAAGCTTAATGTTTCTTAAAGGAATAGATTCAGGAAATCTTGTTGAAGCACACATAATTGTCAGGTTGATTAAGCACTACTGGAGGCACATACCATTAAAAATAGTTTAAAACTCTGTAAAATATCCATTAAAATAGGAAAAACCGTTAATAAACCCCATTAATTCTTGCATCACTTTATTTAACAGCTTTCACAATATTAATGGATTACATGTTAAAATACCATTAAAACACCCATTTTTGACCATGAATCATGCCGTTAAAAGTTTAGTTTGACAGCTAAACATGTTAATGGCTTTGAAAAATTAGTGAAATTCTGTATATTTTGAATTTAACAGGATTATTCATGGCCCTTAAATTTGAATTAATGCCCATTAAATGTTCAGGTTCTATATGATTGCATTTAAGAGTAAACTTAATGGCCATTAACAGCAATGTAATGCCCATTTAATCCTACATTCTGTAAAATATGATTCGTATTTTTTTTTTTTTTTTTGCTTGCACTCGTCCAATTGAATGCTTATAATTCCAGTCCCATATTGTTCTAAATTGGACTTTTGTTGTTATATTTTTTGGTCCTTTGGGATCATGGAGTCCATTCAACACATATATAATAGAGTTCCGCTTAAGCCGGTGCTAGGGGGCGTGAGAGGTGTTGCACATTTCATTACCTCTCATTAACAAACTCAATCAAACCGAGTCTATTATTATTCTTCTTGGTTGCATTCTTTGCTTCCAAAGGATCTTTTTACAGATTTTTTTAATCACAATAAATACATACTACGCACACATCGTCTATAATATATCATGATGTTATGTTTAGTTACATTAAAGTTATTTCCCCTTGATGCAGTTACGCCATTTTTTTCAAATGTTTGCCAAATTGTGTTCATACAAACCATCGGATTTATTTCAATGAAAGTCGGATGAAAACATATTGATTTTTTTGATAACATCAATCTAAATTATTTTGGTAAAGGTAAATACGTATTGATGCATGCCACATTTTCAGTTTTTTGTTTTTCCTGTCCAAATAATCAGCATTTGTATAAGAAAGTGGGTGGGGTAAGGAATTTACATTATAAAATGTGTTCAGACCAGTTTAGATTTTCAAATTTTCCAATCCTTGAGTAGAAACTAAGGTTTATAGAGAAGTGAACAGTACACGTGATTGTGAAGATTTACAGTCTGATTTAAATTCATTTGGGGCATGAGCAGATCAACGGCTTCTTCGTTTCAAGTGTGGTACGCTTGATTGAGGGGAGCTAGTACTTGTGATGCAATCCCTCAAACATTTGCTCTTAGCTGTTTAAGTGCATGCCCCTGAGCACAAAATACTGAAGTAGAGGTAAATTGTGATTGCCCATTGTGCGCTGACATTGTCATCAAGAGTTGCTTTTTGAATACACCTGACGCCTAATATCTGTACCAATAAAAACTTGGTCAGAAAGTTTGTCAATATAAAATGTTGAATAGTTTAAACTACCCACATGGTCACTTGATCTATTAAACCGGTACCTGTAAACCCTTCTCAGTACAACACAATACAATTCAATATCCATTTATTTTCTAATTTCATATGAACATATGACAGAATGAGGATACAATATGACAAATGTTTGTATGAGGCTGTTACAAGTGTTTACATTACGAAATAATGAGAGAGAAAAGAAGAAACAAATAGGACATAAAATTGGCCAAATTTGGTGACACACTTTGTATTTGTTACAAGAATAACATCAAGTAACAAGATGTAACATTAAGTAACATGTAAAAACGTTTTAATAGTGTTCAGTAGCATGCAAATAGTCGCCTCTTCCCAGACACACATAACATAAGTAACATCTACGTAACATCATTGTAACATCCTTGTTACATCTATATCGTCACCTAAGAATAAAAAGGTTCTATCTGATATTTTCATACTTTCGAGAAAATCGAGTTTAAAGGTTCAGACCTGTATTAAAAATCAGATATTTAGAATACGAAAACAAAATTTTGTGCATTTATATGCTATAATCTGTCAGGATACTGGTTATATGACCTAGGGAAGTGCCTACGCCTTTAGTATCTTGAACAATGGTTTGGGTCCAATCGCTAAGGTGACTATGTCTTAGACTAGCTGACAAACGATGTAGAATGTGCTTCGTTAAAACTTAGAGCTGGTGAGACCAAACATCTCATATATAGAATTTTCCTCTGGCTACCTTGCCTAAATGATTCGTGTACCAATGATTCGTAAATGATTTTAATTATGAGCTAGACAATTTCAGGGATCAGGCAAATCACTAAATGTTTCAAACTAACAATTTTCAATTAGTTCAAACTCCTATAGGCTGGCGACCCTATACTTGACTGGTCTTTTTGTTGAAGTTCCCGTCAGACAATGTCTTTGAATCAACAACATACGAGTCCTATCGCATAGATGCTCGGCCTCTGTCCTCTCAAACTCTATAAGATTGCCCTGACTCCTAGATGCTCAGCGCCTATATGCTATCATATGTAGCATTCAACTACCATATAGGTATATCCCCAATGCCTTGGCTGTACTTCGCCAATAACGCTGAACCGTCTATAAGCTGGAACTCTCCTACTGTCTCAGTAGATTACCAAACTCTGGGTCTCCGTCTCAGCTTCCCGATGCTCAGCCTATATATGCTATCGTATATAGCATTCAACCACCCTTAAGGTAAAACTCCTATGCGCTGGCCCTATAGCTCGAAAACTGGTTGAAATTCTGCAACTCTTCTTTGTCTACGAACTTCCAAAGTCTTCTTTTTAATAATTTATCCGCCCTGATAGGGTAACTGCAATAGTCTCCTTATCAAGATACTGGGATAAATTATTAGTTGAATCCTCGATGTGTCTTCTTCGACCACCGAATAAGCTCTCTGTCATCCATCTACCTATTTATACCCCAGCAGACGTGCTATTTTTAGAACTTGTTTCTGATTGGTCCAAATTTAAACATAACGTTTTACAACGAGTACTTGCTCTATCAAATATCTGGTTCCCTTTAACTTTTGTATATGACATAATGTGCGAAGCTGGGACCCAGCTATCCATATAATGAACCCAAATCAACCATAAATGACCCAAATTCTATTCATAACAGCAATTCAACAAAAATTATAGCAATGGCAACATGAAAAGGGAGTCAAGCACTATCTGTGATTATGTGTTACGTTATCAATATATTAAATATACAAATTATTCTGACATAATCCAAGTTCTATATTTGAGGATACATCATTTGAAAATAATCAATAGATTAATCAATACAATCAATAATGTAGATACGCCCTTATTCCAAAGGACGAATATCATAAAACTGTACAATGAAAAGGTTGTATTTGACAGATAGGTCCTTATACCGTGAAATGTTTTGAAATAAATGGCCATGGTAAAAAGGCCTATTTGGCAAATAGAACCTTTTAACATCTATGTAACATCCTTGTAACATCCTGGTTACATCTATATAACATAACTTAAGTCGTATTTCGGCCAAATTTAAGAAATGAGGTGTAACATGTGTAACATTTTGACTACAAGAAGACGCCTCCTTTCAGAAACATGTAACATAAGTAACATCCATGTCACATCCTTGTAACATACTTGTTACATCTATATAACACCACTGAAGACGTATTTCGGCCAAATTTAAGAAATAACCTGTATCATGTGTAACATTTTGACTATAAATAGACGCCTCTTTTCAGACACTTGTAACATAAGTAACATCTATGTAACATCCTTGCAACATCCTTGTTACCTCTATTTAACATTAATAAAGACCTTTTTCGGCCAAATGTAAGGAATGAGGTGTAACATGTGTAACATATTGGCTACAAAATGACGCCTCTTATCAGACACACGTCACAAATGTAACATCCATGTAACATCCTTGTTACATCCTTGTTACCTCTATATAACATTATAAAGACGTTTATCGGCCAGATTTAAAATATGAGGTGTAACATGTGTAACATTTTGACTACAAACAGACGCCACTTCTCAGACACATGTAGGGGGCCTCCGTGGCCGAGTGGTTAGAGTCGTTGACTTCAAACCATTTGCCCCTCATCGATGTGGGTTTGAAACCTCATTTGGGGCGTAGAATTCTTCACGTGAGGAAGCCATCCAGCTGGCTTACGGAAGGTCGGTGGTTCTACCCAGGTGCCCGCTCGTGATGAAATAGTGCACGGAGGGGCATCTGGGGTCTTCCTCCACCATTAAAGCTGGAAAGTCGCCATATGACCTAAAATTGTGTCGGTGCGACGTTAAACCCAACAAAATAAATAAAATAAAAATCAGACACATGTAACATAAGTAACATCCATTTAACATCCTTGTAACATCCTTGTTACATCTATATAACACTACTGATGACGTATTTCGACCAAATTTAAGAAATGAGGTGTAACTTGTGTAACATTTTAGCTACAAAAAGACGCCTCTTCTTAGACACACGTAACATAAGTAACATCTCTGTAACATCATTGTTACATCCTTGTTACATCTATATAACACTACTAAAGACGTATTTCGGCCAAATTTAAGAAATGAGGTGTAACATGTGTAACATTTTGACTACAAGAAGATGCCTCCTTTCAGAAACATGTAACATAAGTAACATCTATGTAACATCCTTGTAACATCCTTGTTACATCTATATAACACCACTGAAGACGTATTTCGGCCAACTTTAAGAAATAAGCTGAAACATGTGTAACATTTTGACTATAAATAGACGCCTCTTTTCAGACACACGAAATATAAGTAACATCCATGTAACATCCTTGCAACATCCTTGTTACCTCTATTTAACATTAATAAAGACCTTTTCGGCCAAATGTAGGGAATGAGGTGTAACATGTGTAACATTTTGACTACAAAAAGACGCCACTTCTCAGACACACGTAACATAAGTAACATCCATGTTACATCCTTGTAACATCCATGTTACATCTATATAACACAACTAAAGACGTATTTCGGCAAAATTTAGGACATGAGGTGTAACATGTGTAACATTTTGGCTACAAAATGACGCCTCTTCTCAGACACACGTTACAAAAGTAACATCCATGTACCATCATTGTAACATCCTCGTTACCTATTTATAACATTAATAAAGACGTTTTTCGGCCAAATTTAAAATATGAGGTGTAACATGTGTAACATTTTGACTTAAAAAAGCCGCCTTTTCTTAGACAGCGTAACATAAGTAACATACATGTAACATCCTTGTAACATTCTTGTTACATCTATATAACACTACTGAAGACGTATTTTGGCCAAATTTATGAAATGAGGTGTAACATGTGTAACATTTTGACTACAAATAGACGCCTCTTCTCAGACACATGTTACATAAGTAATATCCATATAACATCCTTGTTACATCTATATAACACAACTAAAGACGTATCTTGGCAAAATTTAAGAAATGAGGTGTAACATTTGTAACATTTTGGCTACAAAAAGACGCCTCTTCTCAGACAAACGTAACATGAGTAACATCAATGTAACATCCTTGTAAATTCCTTGTCACATCTATATAACACACTTTAAGGCGTTTTGGGGCCAAATTTAAGAAATGAGGTGTAACATGTGTAACATTTTGACTACAAAAAAAGCCTCTTCTCAGTCACACGTAACATAAGAAACATCTATGTACCATCCTTGTAACATCCTCGTTACATCTATATAACACTACTGAAGACGTTTCTCGGCCAAATTTAAGGAATGAGGTGTAACATGTGTAAGTTTTGGCTAAAAAATGACGCCTCTTCTCAGACACACGTAACAAAAGTAACATCCATGTAACATCCTTGTAACATCCTTGTTACCTCTATATAACATTAATAATATTCAACATCAATAATAATAAAAAGCTGCCTCTTCTTAGACACGCGTAACATAAGTAACATACATGTAACATCCTTGTAACATTCTTGTTACATCTATATAACACTACTGAAGACGTATTCCGGCCAAATTTAAGAAATGAGGTGTAACATGTGTAACATTTTGACTACAAATAGACGTACTCTTCTCAGACACATGTAACATAAGTAATATCAATGTAACATCCTTGTAACATCCTTGTTACATCTATATAACACTACTGAAGACGTATTTCGGTCAAATTTAAGAAATGAGGTGTAACATTTGTAACATTTTGGCTACAAAAAGACGCCTCTTCTCAGACACACGTAACATAAGTAACATCCATGTAACATCCTTGTCACCTCTATATAACATTAATAAAGACGTTTTTCGGCAAAATTTAAAATATGAGATGTAACATGTGTAACATTTTGACTACAAAAAGCCGCCTCTTCTTAGACATGCGTAACATAAGTAACATACATGTAACATCCTTTTAACATTCTTGTTACATCTATATAACACTACTAAAGACTTATTTTGTCCAAATTTATGAAATGAGGTGTAACATGTGTAACATTTTGACTACAAATAGACGCCTCTTCTCAGACACATGTTACATAAGTAATATCCGAGTAACATCCTTGTAACATCCTTATTACATCTATATAACACATCTAAAGACGTATTTCGGCAAAATTTAAAAAATGAGGTGTAACATTTGTAACATTTTGGCTACAAAAAGTCGCCTCTTCTCAGACACATGTAACATGAGTAACATCAATGTAACATCCTTGTAAATTCCTTGTTACATCTATATAACACACTTTAAGGCGTTTTGGGGCCAAATTTAAGAAATGAGGTGTAACATGTGTAATATTTTGACTACAATAAACGCCTCTTCTCAGTCACACGTAACATAAGTAACATCTATGTAACATCCTTGTAACATCCTTGTTACATCTATATAACACTACTGAAGACGTTTTTCGTCCAAATTTAAGCAATGAGGTATAACATATGTAAGATTTTGGCTACAAAATCACGCCTCTTCTCAGACACACGTAACAAAAGTAACATCCTTGTAACATCCTTGTTACCTCTATATAACTGTCACAAATTGACATACGGGCCTTATTTTATCTGTAGTGTAAATGCAGGTATTGCATTATCTTTTTGTAAATTTTTGAGTTATTGAGGTAAATGTTAGATTTCACGCATAAAATACCTCTCATGTTTTTCTGTATTTCATAACTTAAATTTCCATGTAAATTTTATTAAATTCTGTTCAGTAATAAGAAAGTTGATATTTTATAAACTTCAGTAATTTATGTTTTTATCCCCAAAACCACTATAATGGGCCTCAAATTGTCAATTTAAATTCGCGCCAAAGTAGTTAGATTCCCCGGCTATATCGTGAATCCCGTGAAAATGACAATAGTCGGAGCTCACGGCTTAACCGTGAATCCCATGAAATTTAGTATTTGGCGGGACATTATCCTTTAAATAGACTGGACTAGATATGCCTTGCGCACACCACCTTACGACTTTATAGACGAATCTATGTCTGAATTATTTTCTTGCTAAAAATTTATGCTCGATCGAGGTAAGAAATTTATTTTTTAGATTTTTGTATGATTTTTGCATTACGATTTTTATTTGGTAAATTTTTGTGCATTCTACAGAATTCTGTAACATTTACTTTTCGGCACATGATTTTGGCTAGTTTCGGTATGTTAGGATAATTTATTAAATTTTTCAGACTTTTTGTAAATTATTTAGAAAGAGGAGTTTAAAGGTTTCGTTTATATAAGATGTTAGATTTATACTGAAATTTGTTTCGTGATAATTGTAAAGCACTGTTTCAAAAACTTGTCAAACATTTTGTTAATTATGGAACGCCATTACTGCTTTGTATTGTTATGTATAACTCTATATGGCAAGTCTAGTACCATGTATGTATTATATTATTGTAATATGAAATTGTGTGACAGTCTATTGCATACACATACAATGTCCGTTTTAGTGTATGGCATTAGATATTATATGGATGCCAACTATCATATAACGTTTGATTTATATTGAATTTTGTTAATTTGTAGTTGTAAATAATAGCTGCAGTTTATCATTTCCATTACTATAATGTTTCATCATATACTTTTCATATCATTTCATACTTTAACTTCAGTCTTTTAAGTAAGTAATCTTTGTAATATGGAAGTAATAAGTGACGTATTTTAATCATATGCGTATGAACTTAGTAGCACATATGTTTTGTATAAGTAGCACGTATTATTTATGGGAGCCTACGGAGGTATGGTGTACCCAAAGGAGCAGCTTTATGCCCTGACTTATTTGTTTTGCTATGGTGCTTACCATATGTTATATATTTAAGCTTCTTCCGCCAGACGATTTTTCCTGGTGATGTCATAACCCGGAAGTACAATGCCCGAGGTTCACTTGTCTTCACTCGCCTGGATGTGATATTCCCAGCGCAGAGCTTTCGTCCCATGGTTGTGCCGTAAACCGCAAAGACGATGATTTTTGTTATCCTCTGAAGTCAGCTCAGGGATGCAATCACCTACCACCATAGGGAGCCAACACGGAATCAACGTATTCACGGTTTAAAGGGACTGAATTTAGAAGCTACGTTTTGTTTGTGCTACTTAAAGTTCGCAATTAAATTAAAGAACTGTACCACGTCAGATTAGAATGGAACTATAAGAACTTTTGTATCTAGAGATACTGAACTTTCTTTTTTTATCTTTATTATTAACTTCAGTCTTTTAAGTAAGTAATCTTTGTAATATGGAAGTAATAAGTGACGTATTTTAATCATATGACGTATGAACTTAGTAGCACATATGTTTTGTATAAGTAGCACGTATTATTTATGGGAGCCTACGGAGGTATGGTGTACCCAAAGGAGCAGCTTTATGCCCTGACTTATTTGTTTTGCTATGGTGCTTACCATATGTTATATATTTTAGCTTCTTCCGCCAGACGATTTTTCCTGGTGATGTCATAACCCGGAAGTACAATGCCCGAGGTTCACTTGTCTTCACTCGCCTGGATGTGATATTCCCAGCGCAGAGCTTTCGTCCCATGGTTGTGCCGTAAACCGCAAAGACGATGATTTTTGTTATCCTCTGAAGTCAGCTCAGGGATGCAATCACCTACCACCATAGGGAGCCAACACGGAATCAACGTATTCACAGTTTAAAGGGACTTAATTTAGAAGCTACGTTTTGTTTGTGCTACTTAAAGTTCGCAATTAAATTAAAGAACTGTACCACGTCAGATTAGAATGGAACTATAAGAACTTTTGTATCTAGAGATACTGAACTTTCTTTTTTTTTTCTTTCTTATAATCAGTTTTTTTTCTTTTCATATCTATTCATTGTTAATAATCATCTTTTGTAAATAAATTTGTAAATATTGTAAAGGGTGTTGATTTGTTCTGATGGTTACTGTCGCCGGTACGGCCTTTCCTGTCACCGAATAAGCTCTCTGTCATCCATCTACCTATTTATACCCCAGCAGACGTGCTATTTTTAGAACTTGTTTCTGATTGGTCCAAATTTAAACATAACGTTTTACAACGAGTACTTGCTCTATCAAATATCTGGTTCCCTTTAACTTTTGTATATGACATAATGTGCGAAGCTGGGACCCAGCTATCCATATAATGAACCCAAATCAACCATAAATGACCCAAATTCTATTCATAACAGCAATTCAACAAAAATTATAGCAATGGCAACATGAAAAGGGAGTCAAGCACTATCTGTGCTTATGTGTTACGTTATCAATATATTAAATATACAAATTATTCTGACATAATCCAAGTTCTATATTTGAGGATACATCATTTGAAAATAATCAATAGATTAATCAATACAATCAATAATGTAGATACGCCCTTATTCCAAAGGACGAATATCATAAAACTGTACAATGAAAAGGTTGTATTTGACAGATAGGTCCTTATACCGTGAAATGTTTTGAAATAAATGGCCATGGTAAAAAGGCCATTGGCAAATAGAACCTTTTAACATCTATGTAACATCCTTGTAACATCCTGGTTACATCTATATAACATAACTTAAGTCGTATTTCGGCCAAATTTAAGAAATGAGGTGTAACATGTGTAACATTTTGACTACAAGAAGACGCCTCCTTTCAGAAACATGTAACATAAGTAACATCCATGTCACATCCTTGTAACATACTTGTTACATCTATATAACACCACTGAAGACGTATTTCGGCCAAATTTAAGAAATAACCTGTAACATGTGTAACATTTTGACTATAAATAGACGCCTCTTTTCAGACACTTGTAACATAAGTAACATCTATGTAACATCCTTGCAACATCCTTGTTACCTCTATTTAACATTAATAAAGACCTTTTTCGGCCAAATGTAAGGAATGAGGTGTAACATGTGTAACATATTGGCTACAAAATGACGCCTCTTCTGAGACACACATCACAAATGTAACATCCATGTAACATCCTTGTTACATCCTTGTTACCTCTATATAACATTATAAAGACGTTTATCGGCATGATTTAAAATATGAGGTGTAACATGTGTAACATTTTGACTACAAACAGACGCCACTTCTCAGACACATGTAACATAAGTAACATCCATGTAACATCCTTGTAACATCCTTGTTACATCTATATAACACTACTGATGACGTATTTCGACCAAATTTAAGAAATGAGGTGTAACTTGTGTAACATTTTAGCTACAAAAAGACGCCTCTTCTTAGACACACGTAACATAAGTAACATCTCTGTAACATCATTGTAACATCCTTGTTACATCTATATAACACTACTAAAGACGTATTTCGGCCAAATTTAAGAAATGAGGTGTAACATGTGTAACATTTTGACTACAAAAAAAGCCTCTTCTCAGTCACACGTAACATAAGAAACATCTATGTACCATCCTTGTAACATCCTCGTTACATCTATATAACACTACTGAAGACGTTTTTCGGCCAAATTTAAGGAATGAGGTGTAACATGTGTAAGTTTTGGCTACAAAATGACGCCTCTTCTCAGACACACGTAACAAAAGTAACATCCATGTAACATCCTTGTAACATCCTTGTTACCTCTATATAACATTAATAATATTCAACATCAATAATAATAAAAAGGTGCCTCTTCTTAGACACACGTAACATAAGTAACATCTCTGTAACATCATTGTAACATCCTTGTTACATCTATATAACACTACTGAAGACGTATTCCGGCCAAATTTAAGAAATGAGGTGTAACATATGTAACATTTTGACTACAAATAGATGCCTCTTCTCAGACACATGTAACATAAGTAATATCAATGTAACATCCTTGTAACATCCTTGTTACATCTATATAACACTACTGAAGACGTATTTCGGCCAAATTTAAGAAATGAGGTGTAACATTTGTAACATTTTGGCTACAAAAAGACGCCTCTTCTCAGACACACGTAACATAAGTAATATCCATGTAACATCCTTGTCACCTCTATATAACATTAATAAAGACGTTTTTCGGCAAAATTTAAAATATGAGATGTATCATGTGTAACATTTTGACTACAAAAAGCCGCCTCTTCTTAGACACGCGTAACATAAGTAACATACATGTAACATCCTTTTAACATTCTTGTTACATCTATATAACACTACTGAAGACTTATTTTGGCCAAATTTATGAAATGAGGTGTAACATGTGTAACATTTTGACTACAAATAGACGCCTCTTCTCAGACACAGGTTACATAAGTAATATCCAGGTAACATCCTTGTAACATCCTTGTTACATCTATATAACACATCTAAAGACGTATTTCGGCAAAATTTAAAAAATGAGGTGTAACATTTGTAACATTTTGGCTACAAAAAGACGCCTCTTCTCAGACACATGTAACATGAGTAACATCAATGTAACATCCTTGTAAATTCCTTGTTACATCTATATAACACACTTTAAGGCGTTTTGGGGCCAAATTTAAGAAATGAGGTGTAACATGTGTAATATTTTGACTACAATAAACGCCTCTTCTCAGTCACACGTAACATAAGTAACATCTATGTAACATCCTTGTAACATCCTTGTTACATCTATATAACACTACTGAAGACGTTTTTCGTCCAAATTTAAGCAATGAGGTGTAACATATGTAAGATTTTGGCTACAAATTCACGCCTCTTCTCAGACACACGTAACAAAAGTAACATCCTTGTAACATCCTTGTTACCTCTATATAACATTAATAAAGACGTTTTTCGGCCAAATTTAAATTTATGAGGTGTAACATTTTGACTACAAAAAGCTGCCTCTTCTTAGACACGCGTAACATAAGTAACATGCATGTAACATCCTTGTAACATTCTTGTTACATCTATATAACACTACTGAAGACGCATTTCGCCCAAATTTAAGGAATGAGGTGTAACATGTGTAACATTTTGACTACAAATGGACGCCTCTTCTCAGACACATGTAGCATAAGTAATATCCATGTAACATCCTTGCAACATCCTTGTTACATCTATATAACACTACTGAAGACATATTTCGGCCAAATTTAAGAAATGAGGTGTAACATTTGTAATATTTTGACTACAAAAAGACGCCTCTTCTCAGACACACGTAACATAAGTAACATCCATGTAACATCCTTGTAACATCCTTGTCACCTCTATATAACATTAAGTAAGACGTTTTTGGCCAAATTTAAAATATCAGGTGTAACATGTGTAACACTTCGTCTACAAAAGGATGCCTCGTCTCGGACACGCGTAACATAAGTAACATACGAGGGGTGATTTATATGTAATGCAACTGTGCTTACATCTCGAAATCCACGTGCGTTACTGTCGCTGAATCAGGTTTTATTGAAAGGCGTATCCTTCAGTTAGCTATGCATGAAATTTGACAAAAATATATTGGACCAGTTTTTAATATGATACTTTTGAATAAGATGTAGCCATGATACTACATGTAAAATGTTGGGATCACGTTCTGAAAAGTGGCATGAAATTCATTGGTATACCAAAGCTAGGTATATTTTAGGAATAAGTGGCCGAAACATTTTCAGTGAGATTTATGACATAAATTGACATAAGGAAGTATCGTATAGCACAATTACAATGTGGCTGTCTCGCTTCAAATCTGGAAGGGAACAGTTTCAAGACCTCTAAAAATGTGGACGACTGAAATCAGTCTCGACTAGCCAAGGTGTTACGAAATCAAGGAATTAATTGAGGAAGATGCTCGATTGACTTAGCACAAATTAGCACATATATCAGGGATATCAGCTGCAAATGTGCACTTTATTATGCGCATAATATTGAAAGTAAATGAAATATGTGCTCGTTGGATACCCAACTTGTTAACAGCTGAACAAAAAGGAGACCGTGTTTAAAAGGCTCAACGTTAACTTAAGCTGTACCCAAAATTTAAAAGTGAAACCCTTTCTAATTTAATAACTGGTATTGAAAAGTGGGTGCCCTTTTCTAACCTAAACGGAATGTTACAACTGTGTATGGGATTCAAAGCATACCAGGAGACCTGTAATTTTAAAAATAACAGCAAATGTGGGGATTGTTTTGTACTGTATTTTTTTCCATTCAGGGAACCGCCATCCAAGTTGTTGTTCCTAAAGAAAAAGTTGTGACTGCCAAGTATTACAGTAATGTGGTTTTGAGGAAAGTGAATAATTATTTTAATAAACGTCGGCCTAAATGCGGCATAAAGCACGTATCTTGTCACCATAATAATGCTTCTTCTCGTAAGGCTCACATTAGGACTTCATATTTGAACAAACATAAAATACAAGTCTTGGATCACCCAGCCTATTCTCCAGATATGTCACCCTGTACTTATTTTTTATTTCCGCGGCTTAAATCGGTGCTTTCTTGAAAACGTTATGGCTCACGTAGTGCATTGGGCTCAGCAATTAGTCAGTGCCTTAAAGCCATACATGTTGACAGCTATAAAAAGAGTTCTCAGAATTAGATTAAAATACTGAAACTTTGTGTAAATGGTGAAGGAGAAAACTTCGAAGGATTGCATTGATTTAAAGAGTGTAAAATGCGCCAAATAAAAAGTTACTGTCTGAGTTGCATTACTTATGAATCACCCCTCGTACATGTAACATCCTTGTAACATTCTTGTTACATCTATATATCACTACTGAAGACGTATTTCGGCCAAACTTAAGAAATGAGGTGTTACATGTGTAAAATGTATTTTATTTCGAGCTCACGATATTTTATTTCGATCACATGAAATCGTATTTTATTTTGATCGCTTCAGATAATTTTGAGAAGAAAAAATAAGTGTGTCCTAAATATACCAACGTATTTTGATGTAGGTGTCAAAAAACTAACACTGAACATTTTTATCAAGATCAACTTCCCCATACTATACCAAATATATACATAAAAACGAGTGATCTTCTAGCAAAGTCATATGTTAGACAGGCTCAGCCCAATCTGAGTGACTAATTTCGGTAAATGTTTTTCTAATAGGAAAATGTATGATATATGATACATAAAGTCCTTGCCATGGAAGGATCGACGACAGATTTCTTACAAGACAATTAATCGCAAGTTCATGCAAATGCGAGTAGTAAATTTGGCCGAAATACGTCTTTAGTAGTATGTTACATGGATGTTACTTATGTCACATGTGTCTGAGAAGAGGCGTCTTTTTATAGCCAAAATGTTACACATATTACACCTCATTTTTTAAATTCGGCCGAAATACGTCTTTAGTAGTGTTATATAGATGTAACAAGGATGTTACAAGGATGTTACATGGGTGTTACTTATATTACGTGTGTCTGAGAAGAGGCGTCTTTTTGTAGTCCATTTCTTAAATCATTCAGAGATGGGGCAGTAACAGATATTACATGATCTTTATTTATGTTACTTAATGTTACGTTATGTTACTTGAAGTTATGCTTGTAACAAATGCAAAACGGACTTCTTCTCTGCCATTTGAAACAATAATGTATTTCAGGATCTTTGTGTTGTTCCCGTATAAGCTGTAACCGTGACAGTGAGTTATAACTTTGTTCATTTAAATAAAAGATATTAGTCTGTAAGTTAAATAGACAGATTTGAAGAAGAAGACATATTTGAATATCTAAGAATTATATTTTTACATTGGCAATAGTATCAGGCAAATCTTTGTCTGACACAAGATCACACTCAATGGCTTTCTTAATCATAGAACTGGTAACTGCACACGAGGAAAGAGTAAAGGTGGGAAATTCCTGCTCCACTGGACCAGGCTTTTGATCCAAACAAGGTTTCTCAGTAACAAGTGGATTTACTATTACCTCATACCCGTACATTTCCTAACACTAAACGGGTACCTTGGTAAGTCAAGTCTAATACCCACAGTTACAGGCCAGTAACCAAATCTGAGGCACTAAGTAAACATTATGGAGGGTACAGAAACAAAATTATGCTCCAACATTTGAATAAGTACATTTGTACTAGAGAAAGTCTTCTCAGAAAAAGGCAAGACATCTGCACGAATAAGAGATCGAGAAGCTCCGGTACCCTTAAGATTTAAATAGAAGTAATCTGGTATAAACACCAGTAAGTGATACAGAACCATCAGATGTAAATGGCTTATAAACCTCTATAATAGAATCAGAATTAGTGGCATTGATCTCTATAGTATTACATGTAATATCAGTACAAGAATGGGGTTTAGATTTCAAAGATGTAGGTCCTGTAGGCTTTGTCCCATCTCTTCCCTGCTTCCTTTTTAGAGTGAAACATTCAGAGATAATGTGTCGAGTTTTCTTGCAATTTCTGCAAGTAGGTAGAGACAGAGGTTCTACAGTAGGTTTATTACCTGTAATATTTTATTTTTGAAATTTGCCTTATTTGAAATTATTCCTGAGATGGGAACCTAGATGTATTTTGTGAAAAAGAGGAGTTCTTGTTGAATACACTTGGTTTGTTGCATGATACTTTATGAGTTAAAGTATAATCCAAAGCCAATCCAGCAGCCTCTTCTGAATTTTCATCCTGTTCAGTTTAGACCTCGATGCCTACAGACCTTATGAATTTTTCAGCTAACATTAGCAGCCTCTGATTTTCAAAACTAGTATCTATCTTCTTTGATGTACAAATAACTACATTGGTCTGGTCAGATGCCTTTCTCCTTTCTACTATTTTGGAATTTTTGCCTGTATGCCTCAGGAACAAGCTCATAACCATTTAAGATTAATTCTTCGACAGACAGCTGTGTATAAAGTTCACGGGTTTGTCAATGAGAACACTTTGTAAAAGAAGACTCCCTTTTAATAAATTTCACTACACCTTCATTTGTCGATTTCTTTCTTCATAAAAGGTGGAAATAACGTAATATGTTTGTTGGAGAAAGGCACTATTCTTGCACTTGTCAGTTTTAACTTTTTCATTTCTAATTCAAATTCCAATCGCTCTCTCTCTCTTTCTCTGTCTTTCTGTCTCTCTCATCTGAAAACCGTACCCAAAAGTGAAATTCAGAGGTTTTGTATGCAATATAATTAAACGAAATCTTCTTAAAATATGAATTAAAAAGTATAACAATCAATGGTCGATCCCGGACATGTCGCCAATTTTGTTACGTCTAAGGGTAAGAATTGCTTGTTACTTAAAAAACTAAAGGTAACAGAAAAATAGACCAGCTATTATCAAAAATAACAAAGTTTATTATGAAAAGCAACAATTCAAATACATTAAACATGTTAATTAGCTGTCCAATCTATTATACAAGAATAGTCACTACCATGTCCTGGCCACATTTAAATCCAATCAGTAACAATTACATTTATATTCCTCACAGATTTCAAACTATATGTAGTATATCCAAAGATATCAATATATTCTTTGAAAATCCACAATGTTAATGTATGTCCATCGAATGTTAAATGTCCCAGCTAGTAATATTTTGCTAATTAGAAAAACAGAAAGTTTTTCTATTAGATCGTACTTAGGTTCTGCCCTGTCCTCAGACAACTTCTTTTTTAAATCATCATGAAATGTTCCAGCATTTTCAAGTATCACCAACAATAAATACAAGATTCTGGAAAAATCCAGTATTATAAAAAAGACAATAAAATGACATAAAAAATGTCTAAAAACTGGGACATACTTACTACAGTATTAAATGTGGCATAAAAGTAAAAATAATAACAAAATAAAGCATAATTGGAAATAATATGTACATAAACATTCTTACTGGTAAAACCAAAATGAAAATAGATGTATACGTGTACGATGTGTTGTTTTAACTTTTTACCGTTAGTAAAGGGAGTTTTAGGCGTTAAAAAATTATACTGACTGTTGTGAAATTTTAAGTGCCAAATTTAATACAAAATTAAACGAATCCAGTTTCTTTATGTTTTTTTTTTGTGAACGACTTTAAGTCGCACGTGATATCTTGCGGAAAGGATCTTCCTTGATATTATTTCATCAATGTTGTTGATATCAAAATAAACGTGCATAAAGTAACAGGGAATGTTAATATTATTGACTGAACAACTGTTACATTCAAGCATGAAGAAATAAAAAAGGTTTCTCAAAATACATGGGTAATGTCTGAATGCACATGTATATGAAGCCACGACAATAGCGAATCATTTTATTCAAAGTCAGATTCAAGCAATCGCTCTATCCATTGGATTTGACATACTGGGTTTTAACTTTATTTACACAGAAAACTATCTATGATTGATTGTACTATGCTCTGGTTATCATTAAATATATATATAAGGTTTTGTCCAAATATTTGATCACTCGTTGTCAGCATTAACCAATTCACCATCTTTATCAGTAGCATCATAATCTCCTTCTCAGGTTTTGTCCCATCTATTTGCAGCGTTTAATTGCTAATATGCGGTATATTGATTATCTGGTATACTAGTTCATTTTGTTAATTGTTTATATGGCTGTAGGTGCCTTCTTCACCATGCGTTTTGTTCTTAATGTTTTTACCAACATTTCCATAGCCGTATTCGAGATTGTCTGGCACACCATATACGTTGTCTGTTTTGCTGTTTTTAAGATGAGTATTGTTTATATGGTTGTACGTGTCTTCATCTGTGTCGTCAAGCTTGTATGTCTCCTTATCGATTCCATCTTTCAGTTTCTTATCTGCCTTTGCCGTAGTGTCATACGTGTCGTCTACTACATGCATTCCATTTTTTGTTTTGTAATTTGTATGTAATGTCAAAGTGTTATAATCATTGGTGTTCTCCATTTCTCTATCATCTTTTCCAGATGCAGTCGCACCATACTCAGTTTCTCTTACATGCTGTTCGAGCACAAAATAAGTGTGTGCATAATTACTGTTGTTTAGATCAGAGTCTGTATTTATATCAATATTCTGTTGAGACACTACATTACCAATTTGATCGTAAGAAGGACCTATGGATGTGTCGTAGATATTTTTGTTTACCGGAGGTATGGCTTTGGTGTTATCTGAGTTTGCAGAAGAATTTGTATTAGTACATACGTTTGGAACTTTCCCTCTGAAAAAAAAAGATATTGACATTATTTCGCAGGAATCTAAATTTTGCTATTCTATAAAATATGCATGCATTATACTTGTTATTTCTTGTGTGTATTAAGAAGTTGTCATCATACGTTGATAGGTGTTAAAAGTCACTTGTAAAATTGAATACGACTTACTGCTCATGAATTTGAATATATTTCGTAAATCATCTAAAGGGAGATCTGCAGATAATTGATTTGCAACAGTTTTACGACTCCCAAAATTGGTATTGTAATCGAGAACGATATTTCAGTCGTTTGTTTGACCGTCCACTACTTTTTTGTCATCAAATCGTAACTAAGTAAACAGAATATATTGATTCTGCAGGAAATCAGTGTATTAGATTTTAGATATAAATTTCTGGTCACATTACGTTTAATGCTGCAAAAAAAAGATATGATTAAATAATTAAACAATTAATATATCAAGTCATTGTCCTGAAATTCGGTTAGACTATGCCAAGTGCTGTCCGATATATTCTATAATCAGTTAAGTGACTTTTATTCAAACAAAGTTGCTGGCGTAATTTGACGTTGTAAAATTAATCCGAAAGTAGGTTTACGGTATATATATACTTTGTGCATTTGGGCGTAAATTTACTTTAATATTGAACTAATCCAAGTAAAGGGGTGCTATAGTTTATTGAATACATGTTTTATACATAAAATATACCAACCAATCTGATGTACTAAACTTGTCTCGTTGGCGCAGTAGGCTAGAATGCATACAATGTATTAAGTGTAGGTGTGGGTTCGAATCCCGGAAAGGTAAGACGTTTTTTTTTTTTTTTTTTTGATAACTACATCGTATAATGTCCAGCTTTTTTCACGAAATATACGTGCAAATTTATGAAAGCAAGTTTGTAAATACACTGTAAAATATGCCACAGTAACAATGCCGAAATGACTTCAAAGCCCATATTTCATCTGGAGATTATCATCATGAGACGAACCATCAGAATTTCTTCAAATGGTTGACTGAAAATTTAATACCCAACATTCAAGACAATTCTGTGCTTATAATGGACAATGCGGCGTATCACAACGTGCAGGGAGATTGATGCACCACTACAGCAACCAAGAAGGTCTACTGACATTGCGCGTTGATGAGATTCTTGAACCAGTCGTTATTAACGTTGATGATTAAACGGACAATTCAGAAACCGACTATGCCAGTGAATCTGAGGATTAACCTTGTTCGTGAATTGAAATAATATTATTTTCTGATATGAAATAAATTTTGAGAGAAAAAAAATATAAAAGAAAACGAATGGGAAAAAATGAAGAAAAAAATAATTCAAAACAGTAATTATTAAAGTCCAGGCAATAAAATATGATACGTACGTTTTGAATTTTAATTCATAATACAATAAAAAGAAATTATGTTGGATTCGAACCCACAGGTTGCGTGCATGCAATATATCAGGGGCAATCACATTACCAATACACTGTGCAGTCTTTGATCGCAATTCGGTTAATTTCTTACATTATATATAGGTAGGGGGCCAATATGGTCTACCATGCATCTCCCACCCCCTAGACTTTTTTCATAGGTACCAAATTGTTCGGCAGGACCAACCCTTTCGAAATAAAAAATGTTCCCATGAAAAAACTCTTTTGAACTATATAAGATTTCACTGTTTCCATTGCAACCGTTCATTTTTGGAAAATACTACCATACAGAGGATAATCAGTCATATCTTGGTCAGTTTTGGTGATAAAACAATACAAATGGTGTCAAAATGGAGCAATGGACATTGGCCTTTTAAAAGAAGCATTTTTATGTTAATTAACTTATTTGCATATTCATGAATATTAATGAAAATGTTACAAAATGACAAAATTTTATTAGAAAATAATATTTTTTAAGTTTTAAATCAATTTAAGTGTACCAAACAGTTTTGATCTGTTCTAAAAGTCTGTCGGTGTTTTCTTAAATAGTATTTTGTAACACTGATGGTAACTTTTTTACTCCAAAATGGTATGTCTAGCTAATTTGCATAATATTAACCATAATCACAACCAACATCTCAGGAAACAAGATACCACTTCAATTTAATAAAATGATATAATTAAATGTTATCAATGAAATAACAATTATGTGAGATATATTGATTGGAAATGAAGTTTGAACACCATTTTGAAGAAGGAATCAGTATGTAACATACTTTACAAATGCTACGTTACCATTTCAATAATCTTGTTTTGTTACATCAATTATTTAGAAAATATAGATCAGACAGCTTTGATCTGCTCTTAATGTCTCTCAGTGTTTTGTAGAGTAGTATTTTATTACTGTGAGGGTAAATAATGTTTCAACATTAGGTTTTTTTAGCAAATTTTGCTTATATTAATCTATGCTGAAACAGACATCTCTCTGAAAACAAGATATAACTAAAACTGAACGACATGATGAACTAAACTGTGATCAATAAACTTGTGTTATTTGAGCTGAAACACATGAAAATATAATGTAAATACTTATTTGAAGGAGGAATCTGTTTGTAACATACTTAACACATGTTACGTTACCATTCCAGTAATCTTGTTTTATTGTATCGTTATTTTCTCAGAAAATAAAATGGTAGAGGAATATTTTATATATTTCTTATATCTTGATTTGGTATCACTAAAACAATTTTGTCCAGCTGGTTTTAGTTTAAATCTCTAATTTATAAAAGTGTCTTTAAATGCCAGCATATTTTCTTTTGTTTATTAGTTTTGGTTAAGCACCACTTTGCAAAAGGAATTCAGTCATGTAATGTTGATCAGTTAACCTAACAAGTGTCTATGAATTCTGTTCTGGAATTACTCAGTTCTCTGCAGGCAAGTGCTGTTCTCCGTATTGTACAGGTGGGTGTAAGTCCGCTTCTACTAAGCTGACTTTAGACATGATGTCTTATTTAACCGTCACGGAGAGCAAAGGCCTCATCCAGATATCTGACTCAGGACCCTATGATTCATCCTATAAAGCTAGGACTGGTTTCGTATATGTTCTTTTAATGCTACTTTTTCTAAAATTCAAAAAGTACTTTTTATAAAACTTGACTTTTACTAACAGGATGACTGAAAATATCAGCTGTATGATCTTAATATTATGGATGCACAGATGGATATTATTGCGTGTTTTATTGAAATTCAATCTAAACTTAGAGTTACATGAAGGGTGCAATATATATTTTAGGCTATTTCTGAAATAACAGAAGAAAACTTTTTTTTAAACTAACAGCTAACAGTTTAAATAAATCAGTGTGCGACAATTTGGGCTTCAACTTCTTTTTAATTATCTTTTTAAGAAGCAATGGTAGTGGTAACGTATTTTAAAGTGTGTTACGGAAAAAATATCACACTCTCTGACAAGTAAAGAAGTATATTGTATTATTACAGTACAAAATATGTAATATTTATCATGTTTATGGAATATTTTCTGAATAATTGAAGCAATATAACAACGTTGTTGAAATGGTAACATAACATGTGTAATGTATGTTACATTTTTATTCTTTCTATATTAAAGTGTTAATTCTATGTCTACATACATTATAGACCACATAAAAATTGGTTTTTCATTGATAACAATTAATTATATCATTTTATTCAGTTTTAGGGGTTTCAGAATTTTATTTGTTGTTTGTGACACTGGTTCAATTTATGCAAATTAGCTGAGCACATCCAGTTTTGAGTAAACAAATGTGCCATAGAAGTAACAAAATAATATAGCTAATAAGTACATTTAAATTGATTTGAAACTTAGAAAATGTGATTTTTTAACAAAATTTTGTTATTTTTTAACATTCTCATTAATATTCATGAATATGCAAATTAGTTAATTAAAAGCTGCTTTTCAAAGGCCAATGTCTTAGCTCCATTTTGACATCATTTTTATTGTTTTATCACAGAAACTGACTAAGATATGACTGATTATCATCTATATGGTCGTCCTTTTCAAAATTGAATGGTTGCCATGGAAACAGTGAAATCATATATAGTTCAAAAGAGTTTTTTCATGGAAACATTTTTTATTTTGAAAGAGTTGGTCCTGCCGAACAATTTGGTACCTATGAAAAAAAGTCTAGGGGGATGCATGGTAGACCTCATTGGCCCCCGTACTAATACCTACATTTATTTCTTACGTAAATCATCAGCCGAGATTATCCGAATACCAGACCCACCTTAGTTAATGAATTCGCCCAAAGGTCATTTTTGAAGGTCAAAGTATATATAAACATCTATTGCCCAAACAGATAATAAATAATACAACTTGTATTGTCAATGAGGTTATTATTGTTATCGGTTCATAAAATAGAGACCGTCCTTTTTATTTTTGTAAATATAGTGTTTGAACAAGTGCACAGGTAACGAGTAAAAAATGTAAACAAAGGACTCTGTGTCTGAATCATTGAAAAGAATGAATGACATTCAATCTTAGTCATAATACTGATCGACAACTAATACGAATGCTGATGGCTTCACGTGATATAGAAAGGTATGTAGTTTCTAACGATAATGTCCTATCGATTGAAAGCATCTTAAAACTTGTAAAACTATTGCTTAAATTTGGACAAAGAACGCTGTCTTTGCTGTTCGCCTGCTGCAAAAGCGTCAAATATAAAAGAATCGGTGTAAGTAGCATTCACTGGTACTACCAGTCAGTATGTTCGTACTCTAATAAGCACGTCAGAGAATTTGGACAATTTTAACACATTGTAAATGTTGGCAAAATTAGATTTCAATTTTTCTTTACACGGAAAACGCCATTAGCTATCGAAGTCAATACGCCGATAATCTGGAGTACTCCGAACACGTTCTTGTCAAAAAATTATTCCAGTTCACGTAATGTAATCGGGTACAGAATAATATTGCATTTTCACTGCCTAGCTATAGATGCTGCTGTTATAGTGAAGTGGTAAAGTGTATGCCTCAGATGTGAGAGGTTTCGGGTTCGAGTCTCGATCAGAGCTTATATATTTGCAGATTGTTCCAGATGTTCTATTTTTAACGAGCAGTATAATGGATCATTATCTTGTAATCCAGATCACTATTGAATGTAAAATGAAATACGCCCACATAGAAAATAATAAATATTATGGCTTACTGTGAATTCATTAATATTCGTGGGGGACAAATTTTCGTGGATTTCATGGTTGTGTCAATCCATAAAATTTAATCTCAACGAACAGGTAAAACTCCCGTTCATTTTGTGGTCAAAAGTTGAAATCCACGAATTCACATCCCCACGAAAATACCGTTTTGACCAAAACCACGAAAATTTCATGCCCACGAAATTAAATGAGTTTACAGTATTGATGTTTCTGCTGTATATGTTCAAGAAGAGTTACATTTCCTTTATCAAAAAATTATATGAAAATATTAAATGCTTTTTCTGGTTACGGTAAAATCAATATGTACATACATGTTTGTTTTTGTTTTTTTAATGTATATGGGTATTTGCTTGCATTTTATAGCTTTTAATCTTCATACCTATGATACAAAAAATAGATACTATCTCTACATAAAACAATAACAATCATCAGGCTAGATAAAATGAGAAAAAAACTAACAAAGGAATAAACCCGACCGTATGTAGCTTATAGATAATAAGGACAAGTAAGTGTGCGACATTTCTACTATCACTATGCTTTCGGTGCAACTTTATAACTGGACATGATACGAATAATATTATAGCTGACTGTGAAGGGCTTTACTTCTATTATTCAGACTCAATTTTAGCTATACAATAAAAGCAAAACCTATCATTATGTTAATTATAATATTATCCCAGATTTTTATAGCAACCTTTTTCATTCTAAACACATTCAAAGGTGCTTTACATATAAAAGCAGTAACTCAGTGTACTAATTCGTCTTCTACAAGTACGTTTTACATAGAGCGATTTTATAAGAGGAACAGAGCGAGAAAAAGCCCCAAGAACAGAACAGTCAAATCGACAAAATTTAAGTTAAATGGCGACTTTTAATATTTATAGGTTATTAGCTTTGTATCTGGAAATATGCACGAGTTCTTCAGCGGAAATTTTGCGCGACTTTAGGAGCGCAATATTTTTCCGCTGAAGGACGAGTGCATATTTCCCGATGCAAAGATAATAACCTCTTTATTACATAAGCATATACACATATAAATATAATGAAAATATCATAAATTTGTTCAATAGCCTGAATAGGATTGACAATACTGAACTAAATAGAAAAAAGTGCAACAACACACACTGAATTACGTCACGCACCCGATATGAAATTCAGGCGTCAGTGTATGAAAAATATTGACGTTTCCGGTACCAGTGTAACTTAACGGGGAATAGAAACGAGTATGTAATAATTTAGTTTACGAGCTTTCTTTTCAGTGGTAGCTGTAAATTGTGAGCATTATTTTTATTGAAAAAAAATCCCATACCACTGACAGTAATTTAATTGCCGTGTTGACAATAACTTTCGAACGATAATAAGCTATGGTTCACTTTCCTCGATATAATATGACTGGAAAAGTGTTTCAGTCTGCTTGGCAGTGTAGAAATGAAAAGAGCGGATCGAGATTCATGGAAATTTGACATAGTCAATGTTCTGAAATTTATGGAAGCCCTGGAGGGACAATTGATTTCCGTACTTCTTGACTTCCTACTTCTAACTTTTGCACTTCTGACTTCTAACTTCCACACTTCTGACTTCCTACTTCCTGACTTTCGACTTCCGATTTTCAACTTCCACACTTCTTACTTCCGACTTCCTACTTCCTACTTCTAACTTCTGCACTTCTGACTTCCGCACTTCCGCACTTCTAACTTCCAACTTCTGACTTTCGACTTCTGGTTTCCAACTTCCTCACTTCTTACTCCGGACTTCTTGACTTCTTACTTCCCTCTTCTTACTTCCGCTCTTCTGTATTCTAACTTCCTGACTTTCGATTTCTGATTTTCAACTTCCACACTTTTGACTTCCGACTTCTTGACCTCTTCTAACTTCTGCACCTCTGACTTCTAACTTCCACACTTCTCACTTCCAATTTCTTGACTTCCTACTTCTTACTTCCTACTTCTAACTTCCGCACTTCTGACTTCTAACTTCCACACTTCTGACTTCTAACTTCCTGACTTTCGACTTCTTACTTCCAACTTCCACACTTCTTCCTTCCGACTTCTTGACTTCTTACTTCTTACTCCCGCACTTCTAACTTCTAACTTCCCCACTTTAAATTCCTACTTCCTGACTTTCGACTTCTGATTTCCAACTTCCAAACTTCTTACTTCGGACTTCTTGACTACTTACTTCCCTTTTCTAACTTCCGCACTTCTGACTTCTAACTTCCTGCCTTTCGACTTCTGATTTTCAACTTCCACTCTTCTTACTTCCGACTTCCTGACTTCTTACTTCCCTCTTCTAACTTCTGCACGTCTAACTTCCACACTTCTGACTTCTAACTTCCTGACTTCTGACTTCCGACTTCCAACTTCCGCACTTCTGACTTCCAACTTTCCCTCTTTGGAAGTCGGAAGTAAGAACTGTGGAAGTTGGAAGTAAGAAGTCAGGAAGTTGGAAGTCAGAAGTGCGGAAGTTAGAAGTCAAAAGTGCAGAAGTAAGAAGAAGGAAGTAAGAAGTCAAGAAGTCGGAAGTAAGAAGTGTAGAAGTTGGAAATCAGAAGTTGAAAGTCAGGAAGTTGGAAGTCAGAAGTGTGGAAGTTAGAAGTCAGAAGTGCAGAAGTTAGAAGTAGGGAGTAGGAAGTCAAGAAGTTGGAAGAAAGAAGTGCAACAGTTAGAAGTCAGAAGTGGGATGTACGGAAATGAATTGTCCCTCCAGGGCTTCCATAGAAATTTGATGTCACTTACAATAGCTCAGAAATATTAAAGTTGCATAGCATTAAAATATACAGTGCAATCACTTTTACTACAATTCTGCGGAGCATTGAGAAGGCAATATATTCTTCGTAACTGTACAAATTATCGTGTACGCAAACGACTAATTTCCGTCTACCCAGTATTGCTCAATATATTGATCTTAAACTGTTTTGTGTTTGAGATATGTTTGCTGTAAGAGTCAAAGGTTGATTTAGAATATCTTCAGGTAGTGGGCTAAGTTGAAGTGTTCAAAGAAATTCTCTATTTCTCTTTATTCTATATGTTCATACTTAAATATCACTGTTAAACATTTTAGTACCAGTTTAAAAGAAAGCATACAAGGTTTGATGTATAGACATAAAATGTAAATGAAAGATAAAGTAAACGTAAGTAATCATTTTAAAATATCAGATGTATAAAAATTATGATTATGAACAATTTACTTTACTCTAAAAAAGGTAGACTTTTTAATTTCTCCAGAATGTGACTATTTCGATATTATCGGTGAACTGTTGTTTTTTTTTTTCTTCAAACATGCTATAAAACATTTATGGTGGATTGATTCTAATACATTTTTCACACTTATGATGAGTTGACTAAGATCTAAAATAGTACCCTTTCCAGAACATTGATGATACTACTATTATTGTCATTTTAGCTAGTGCATTAACAGGAAGATCAACTGCTTTTAACCCTTCCCTTTCATGTATTGTGAAATGCAAGCGTATTTTGGTCCATCAACGAGTAATAACGGTAATACAATTTATACACGTAATTATCAAACAGTATTTGAATACAAGAACGAACAAGTGAGTAATATAGTTATCTATCATCTGTGATTATAGTAGCGTCTTTATTGTACAAAGGCTTTTGAACATTTACCCATGCGGTTAAAATAAACCTATGCAATTAACAGGAGCTTTTTGTAAGGACGACAGCATTTGACAATTTGCTTGAACAGTGAGGTTAGAATTAACTACAACGCTTTACAGGCTAAAATCTGACCCATGCCATAGTTGTTTTAATATCTAGTATTGTTATATTTTGATAAAGGCAAATATTTTAAAACACATCAAATTATGAAACCACTAAATACAATGCCAACCAACTAGTTCCTCTTGGCTACATTAATGTTGTATAACAAATGAAGTAGTAAGCCTGTTGATCGTTTGAAAAGGATATTCTGAAGCATAGTTTTGGCGTGTCAAGTAGATGAACTTGTAGTTTAATTATCGTCTTAAATCGCTCCAATGATTTTGAACGTTTACCCGGGTAGTCAGAAGGACCGCGAGCTTTAGGTAAGAAATGATAAAAGTACTGTTCTTTATTTATTTTGAATAGAAACATGATTTCCTGTTGTTTGAAACTTTTCCCTTATAAAATGTGGTGCGGCATCTTGTGCCGTAATACAGTTTATCATAATGATAAAATAAGGGAATGTGCATTTTAAAGGAAACTAATAACAAAGTACCGTCTTTTCAGAATGGCAAAAGTAATGACAACTGCGATGATGATCAAAACGACTGCAGTAGAAACGCCAATAGGGATACCCGCACCAGAGCCTGAAACCATAAATGTGACATACATTTGTCTGTGATCATGTTATTCTTCAAAATTACAGTACATATACAAATGTTCCTTAGTGCGGAAAAAATTCTTGGACAAACGTGGTTAAAACGTGGTAAAACCATGTAAAATGAAATGGCTTCGGCTGTGATATACATACATTATGACCATGGTTTAAACATGAACATGATTTGACCAGGTATCGCAAATGGAACTTTACCACATCAAAGTTTGAACATGGTCAAATGATACTGTGAACTGACAATGATATGAACGTGTCGTCTGAGAATACAGTACTAAATCCATTTCAGGCAAATGGTAAAAGGCCTGAAATGGCTTCAATATGACCATAATCTGGCCATGTCTAAAACATGGTTTGACCAGGTATCGCAAATGGAACATTGTCACATCATGGCTATAACAGACATGTCATACCCGTGATATGGCTATGAATTGTCCATGATATTGCTGAAATGATCTGGAACTGATTTGAACATGTCCAAATCATTGCCGGATCGCTCTCAGACGACAGGTTCCTATCATTGTCAGTTCACAATACATTGTGACCATGTTCAAACTTTGATGTGATAATGTTCCATTTGCGATACCTGGTCAATCCATATTTCAACCATGGTCATAATGTATGTATAACATAGTCGAAACCTGGTTATACCATGGTTTGTCCATGAATTTTTCCGCAGGGATTATTGACGGACATTGAGCGGTCACAAAAGCCCATCATGAGCCTTTGGCCCAGGAGAGCTGAAAAAGTGCTATTACAGGATCTATTCACTTGTGAATTCAGTCCAAGTCTTCCTTCTGTTAGTTTTCACCACCTGTAATAGCATCTTATCTCACATTTGTCTTCTTTTTTCCTACATTTACCCACCCGCTTGTTAACATTGATGTTTTCTAAATTTCCAGCATGTTTAAAACGCTTTAAAAACACTTATTTACTGTAGAACTATCTATTTTCAATTATTCTGCAATTTTTTTTCCACTATAACCATGTTCATGTAATGATATTATGGTATTTTTCACAGATGGAATCAAATCTTCTACCCATGTCACTTTACAAAACGACGAAATATGTAAACAAAATGGATTTCAACTGGAAGAAAACACGCTTTAAATCTGCAGTCCCCTGTAAACTAATAACTTGGTGACCATTTTGGCACATGAGTATACATAGTAAGACTTAACTTCTAAATGATGATGTATAACTTTAGCAGATTTTCTCACCAAACTTTTCTCATCAAAAGTTGACAATCAAAATTTCACAGAAAAATAAAGTTTGGTGAGAAATGAATTGCACCAAATTTCATTGAAATTTCACTTAAATTTTAGTGAAATATTTTTATCATTTTGGTAAATTTTACCCGTTTCACTGAAATTTGGTGAAATTTCACCGAGAGACTTTCGTGACATTTTCACTGGGAGGGTGGGGGGTGGGGGAACACTTTTGATTTGTAATCATGAATATGAGTTGACCATAATATGACCATGAAAATCAGACATTGTCAGAACATTGCCACTTCAGGAAATTCTGTTTCAACATTGGTATGGAAATGGAATATTTGATGACATTGATTTGACTATAATATGATTATGGTCAAAACAGGTCCAGTAAAGGTAATTTTATGATAATATGACCATGAAATTTAACCAAAGTCAAAACATTGCTACTTCAACAAATATGATTTCACCATGATCTGTAAGTAAAAGATTTTCATGGTATTAATATGGCAATAATTTGACCATGGTCAAAACAGGTCTATTACCTTGACTACGTTTATCTTGATGTGGACATGGTCAAATCATAGTTGCAACATGGATATTTCATTACCATTGATTTTTATAATTGATAAAACATATCCATTTCATTGTCGGCCACGGTTCAAACATGGTCATCAATGATATGGCAATGGTCATAAACGCAGGGTTATTCGATAAAAATGTTCAGGATATGAATTATTTCAACTTCAACTATGTACTGTGCTTTATAGGGTTTGCATTATAATCCCTTTCCAAATTTTTACAAATACTTGTCAAAAATAAATTCATTTAAAATATCAAAAACCGCATCAAGCAACGCATGAAAACGTATTCATAATATATATTGCTCTTACTTATACGTATGGGCTGAACTATGAGGTAATACATTTACCTTGACTTTGTGTTAAACGTTCACCGGCTTCTGTGACATTTTCACTCGCACTTTCCTCTGTTGTAGATTGAACAGTTTTGGAACTAGATGTAACAGTTTTGGAGACATAGGTAGTAGATTTGTTTCGCGTTGTTTGTTTTGTTGAAGAAGGTGTTGATACACGATTCGTCGTTTGAATATCATCTTCGTAACGAAATAACATAAAAAGTAAAAAGACACAAAAGCTGTTACAATATTGCTTTTAATATAAGCATTATAATTAACAAGTTTTCAAAGTGTGTTATCTTTAGACGTGCTTATTTGATAACTTGGAATAACTGGATTTAGCTCTGCTCTATAGATATAAACAGGTTTACGTAAGTAATTGAAGGAAATTATATTTGTTAAATTTCTTTCTCTTCCATAGTTGTTTGCTCAACCAAGATCAACGTTTTGACATGTTTGTGCCGAAGTAATGCATCTTACTATATCTTTATAGAAATTTTGCTGAGTACTGTATTTTCCTAGTGAGATATAAAGTTCACCACTCAGACAGATATAAACCATAACATGTAAGTGCCCGTATTATGGACCTTATAAAATGATGTGGCTGGTGTTTTAAACCTGAGCCAAGTTGATTGAGTATCTGTAACTTTAGAGTGGATGTGCATGCATAAAAAGAATGATGAACAAGTGACCGAGTATTGCATTGGCAATACAGAAGTCCATTACAATTTTACTTGCCCTTCAATAATGACCTTGACCTTTGACCGACAACCATGGTTCATGTGCGCGACACATAGTCTAATCATTGGGAACATATCTGTGTAGTACTAAAAATCTTTCAATGCAAATAAAGGTAATGGAGCAGAAACAAAATTTTACTTGACCTTGAACAGTGACCTTGAACTTTAAACGAAAAGCATAGATCATGCGTTGGCAAATTGTTTCATCATTGGAACATATAGTCTTGTATTCGCATATAATGTTTTATTAATCTAGCTTGAATACGTTTTGAGTCATCGCAGGATCCAGCTATGCAAACAGACAGACAGACAGGCAGGGCATTCCAATAGTCCCCTTCGGTGGAACATAAATTAGGTTGTTACGAATCTAATCAAGTATGGTAGAACGAAAATGCTTCCGTGTCAATTTCAAAGTTCAAAAAGGATCAAACAGATAACAATAAGTTGATATAAGATACTTATGTATCGAAAATGATGAACAAGTAATGTTTAGACACGTATTCAACGTGTATAATACAAAGTACAGCTAAATTTCTTTTTATATATTTCGTCAAACTTCAACAGCGTTATCAACATATTTGAGAGTATTTTTACATTCATATTTTACTTTTTTAACATTTACTGATTAAAGGAGTGTCATTATGTATAAAACGTTCTTTAACCCATGTATCACTTATATAGCATTCTGTCTGTTGCAGTTACTTACTTTAGAATACGAAAAGAAATGCCATATATCTCGGGGCGTGTTGCTTTTAATGTTATAGATAATTATGTTAATTTTGTTTTATATACTTTGGTCGCTTATGGAACTTGTAAAGGTTTGATTGTAAACGTAATATTACGTATAGCACGTAATAGTTATATAATAACTATATGCATTATTTTGCCTACCTGTTATGCAAATTGACTTTCTTTTTTTTTTATTTGGATTGCTTTCAAACTTCAAAAGATATCTGTTTTGTTCATCTTTTAAGTATCCGAATTTGGTATCACTATTTATATATGTACGACCTGTAAATAGACAGTTATATGGATAAGCAATAAAGAAAAAAAAGTTCAAGTTGTCAACCAATTGTTTGAATGTACCAAAGCATTCCCTCCAACCATGCACGCACTGATACAATAAAATGCAATTTGACGCACACAAGATTGCATAATTAGTGGACTGCATGTATATACATGTAGTAACAAAAAACGAAGTCCCATAACTTTGCAGAATAATTATCGAAAAGAACGTAACATGTACCATGCAGAACTAGGGTTTGTACTTATCACTTAAGTGAAATTTCATTAAATTGTGTGCAAGGGTTTGGGAGGCTAGGCGCATACAAGATGACATATGCAAACTGTATGTATATAGCATATTAACATAAAAAATCAAGGTCCAATAACTGTGCAGAATGTTTTCTGTAAGAACCTAACATGCTCCATGCGCGACTAGGGTTACTACTGATCACTTGTATAAGGTTTCATAGAATTGTGTGCATAGGTTTAGGAGATCAGGCGCGTACAAGATTGCTTATGCAGAGTCTGTGTGTATAGTATAGTATCAAAAAACAAACTCCAGTAACTGTGATTTTTTTCTGAAAGAACCTAACATGCACCATGCACAACTACTCTTGTTACTGATCACTTGTGTGAAGTTTCATGAAATTGTGTCAAGGGCATGAGGAGAGTTGGTGCGCACACGGACAGACAGACAGACATACGGATAGACGGGCAACCTGGATTCAGTAAACCCCTTACAACATTTTGGAAGATAATATAAGAAGAGAAATTCAGCCTTGATTTTGTTTAAAAACAATAGACCCTTAGTGTTCCTTTGTACAGATTGTTTTTCTATGAAAAATATTGTATAGTTTTAAACATTTTGTCAAATATCATAAAGAGTGAAAACAAACCCCGACCCCTTTACAGTTACGTAGCCCTTTTAGGTAAAAGCAGGTATTTGCTTTAATAATTGTGGATGAGAGCCATCTTTTAATTCATATTTGACATTTGGTTGCAACGACATAAACCAATGTTCTGCAAGGACAAACTGCTGTGAAAAAAGTAAAAAAATCAATTATATTTGAGGAGAGTATTATTTAAAACGCTTTTTACAGGATAAAAGCTCTCCCATGCCGTTCATTTTTAATGGGACAACTAATATTTTTATATTTTGCTAAAGGCTTTCATAGAGATATTTTTAAACACAACAAATCATGAAATAGTTCTATATACGCCCAACCAACGGGTTCCTCTACGCTGCATTCATGTTGCATAATTGAAGAAGTGGTATTGATATTTTGAAGTATATCTTTGCGTATGAAGAAGTTAAAAAATGTAATCGAGGGTGATGCCGTTGTCTGTAAAACAGTTTATTTCATTTATTTTGTAAATTCTTTTCTTTGACCTGAAAGTTAAAAAGAACTGTTTTCCTTTTTGTTACTACAGAAAGCAGAGATATCAACGAAGAACTATTTTTCTAGAACAAGAAAACTAAGCAGTCTTACAAATTTTCTATTTTTAGAGAAATTAAAAGTCCATCTAGGACAATGCATGCGCGAGACAAATTCGCGATATAAGCGGAAACTGTTGAACAGTAATTCACCAAATCTTAAACTGTTTTTTTTGTGAGATTGCGAACGTCGACATGACATTGACGTAAGTTTACCTTGAGCATTCCGGATTATCCTTCTCCCACAAATTCCTGTCCATATCTGGGTCATTGAAATTTCAGCGCCAACAACTAAAAGAGCGTTTGCATAAACTGTTGGTAGACTTTTGTCAGCAAAACATTTTTGTGATGCGCTACCCCATGAATTGTATGTCTTTAGTGGTTTAACAATACCGCCTGTTATAAACAGAAAGTTATGTTTTGTAGTAAAACATTTAAATTAAACTCTCAGTACACAGGTAAAATGCAACGGTTGATTTTTTTTTCTTTGCATACTTCTTATCTCATTTTGTACACTGCTTTAATTCATTTACTTACTCCAGTAATATTTCGAAATAAGTTCCACATCACGACCTGTACTAAGCGATAGTATCAAATCGAGACAATGTTAATGGTTAATTGTGTTATTTCTTCAAAATTCATACAATATAGTAATATACAATCATTGACTCTTGAGCCATTGGATATGATGTGATATTCACCAGAAGAAGGAAATGTTGAACGAGGCGATTATAATTATGGATTCAGGTTTATAAATAAGTAACAAATATTTGTTGCAACATGTTTAATGTTTAAAAGTAACAATAAATAACTTCCATTCTAGTTTTAGAAAGACATGTTTAATGAGGAAAACCCACTTACCATTAAACATGAAATATATTTTGAAATTTAGGTTATTTTTAATACATAATGCTTATAATCTCTTTGTGGGAATTTGTAACTAATAATAATGTTAATATAACATTCAAGCTAATATAGAGTTTTACTTTTTGATAAAATAAAACTTTACGTCCTTAGTGTGGTGAACTGTGCTGTAGATATATTACAAACGATACTAATAGCTCAGCTACTAAAATATCATTTATTCTGTTGACAAATAATAATGATTGATTTGCAAAGCAATACTCCTAGATGAATAAGGTCCTAAAAGAAGTAATTCATTCTGTAAATTCGTTTGACTATATTTGCCTAACATAGGCTTTTTAATATTATATAACGTGATGAGACGGTTCGGCTTTCAAATCAATTTCTGAAATCAAGTACACTGAATCAAAGCCTTGAAATGTCTGATGGTTGCGGGTTTTTGGCATTTTCTGTTTAAATCCTAGTCTATGAATATACATGAATGAGAAACAAATACAATATTAATGTGCCTCATATCTAAGATGAACTCGGCCTGACCCAGCTCTTGATGTAACCATGGGCTGGAATACCTTATCAATGATGGATCTTATATAATATAAATGGTCAGTGCCAGTAGAAACAAGCTGAATAAGAACTGCTTGTTCATTGATAATTCATCCGCATTGTTCATGAATGGGACTATTTTGTGTAGCACATGAACATCCTTTGGATGTGATTCGGAATCAAATAAAGATGCTATGATTATCAGAAATACACTTCAACTTTGGTAGCGGGATAAACCCGCAACCAAAAAATGAGAGAACGTGATATGGATTTAATGTCTTACAGATTACTATGAATACATGGTGATATCAGTATTATGAAAGCATAAATGTCGCAAACAAATGTCTTTCATTTTAACATGTTGACATAGTTACCACCCACTTTTTTCAATGGACAAAAAGTATTTAAATCTACAAAAAATACGTAGTTAAGATTTTAAAAATATTTTGCTGCTTCAATGACACAAAAAAATGTTTCAAAATGAAAGAAAAAGTTGGGGTCACCATGCATCTAACAGAAAAAAACATTTAAAAACTGGTGAGGCGTTAAAAGAAAATCGTTTGTTTCCGGTATCCCGACCTACCCTAAAGTTTTGGCCCAACCATAAATTTTTTTTGCCTTGGAGAATATATTTTTCAACTCTTTAACAAAAAGTTGCAAAACTGCACTTTTTATGCTTTAAACATGGTCAGTGACGTTAGAAATTAACTTACTGATGCTCTAACCCTTATTTGTATTCATTTTTTGACACAAAAATAATTTCCGAAAAGTCTCACCTAATAAAAAATATCAAAAACAATAATTTTTCAACCTACTTACCCTAATATTTTTTAGAATGTCACCGGAAACAACAAACCTTTTAGGCCTGACTTGATATTTTTAGCTGTGTTTGTTTTACTACCTTTTATATTATTTGAAGTGCTATGACGAAAACTTGTATTTCCATTGTAGTTCATTATTACATATATCAGTCAGAAAAATATCAGAACCAAACGTGATCTACTTAAACAGATATTTGTGCCGGCGAAAAGAAAGAGCGGTTTTTTCTTTTAGCAGCAAGTAGATCTGTTTGGTTAAATGGTACTTTATAAGTCTTTTTTATAATTAATCTTTTTTTTCGGCACAAATGATGTTAAAAATAACAACACAAAAATAAACGGACTATTTTCAAAATGGCGGATATCCGGAAAGAAAACGCTCGTCCTCCAATAGCATAATGGGAAATCTTTGTATAGTCTCTAGGAAGCTATTATATTTCTAAATATGTTCCTATAACATATTGCTTTATGGAGCCAGTTAATGTATTTCCAATTACGATCGTTTAGATTTTTAGGAAATCCTAACATCTCATATCGTGAAACGTTGTCCAATGAGTTGATATTAACAAACAGAATCGGCTAACATCCACGCGACTGAAAACATATGAACTTCTAAAATTTCAAATGAAAACATGAAAGTAGTCATATTGTAAAATCTACATTTTGTGTTGAGTCTAACAAAAAACAGACACAATCGGTTGAGGGTGCTCATCGAAGCGGTTTAACGAAGTTGAACTGCAGACCAGTCGTGATGCAAGGCATACAAGCTTGAAAGACTAAATGACAAGTATGAAATGGGTCGAACAAATAACAGACACATTAAATCTTTGGAGAAAGTGGGCAGTCCCACTCGTTTCAGCAATGCAAGCTGACCAGCCAGCTAAGGCCAGCACGATGAGGCTATGACGTTGGCAGTTCATAGCAGGCAGATCCTGACTAGTGTAAAGGTACAAGCGATACTGCTGCAGTTCCTGGAACTAGTCTAGGGTTCGGACAGAGAACTGGAATTCCCGGTGAACCAGTCTCGAGTTAACAGACGGGAACAGGATGCCATGGCGGATGGCTCAGAGATGGGTCGGCCACTGTCCGAATGAACATGATTATAACATCTCTAGTAGTCCATGATTTATCATCCATGAACTTAATGACAGATTTAAACTGCGCAGGACATGGGACACTTATCAAAATAATTTATCCCCTGAGAAGGATTTAAGAGATAATTGACAGTCACCAACCAGTCCGTCATCACACAATTAAACAGTAATGCGTAATACCCAACCTGTAAAAGGACTTAACACTTAACAATTTAACATGTAGTGTGCCTTATTTCAACACGGTGATATTAAGACACATCGAGAAATACTTAGGTTATTGCGACATCCAGCTTCTGATGACGGCGGAATACAGCAAGTACCCATCTTGGAAAAACTTCAAACACGGGTACCTGGGTAGAACAATCGGCCTTTCTGTGAGCCAGTTGGATGGCTTCCCTACAAGACATAATTCCACACCCCAGTGAGATTTTAAAGCAACAGATGTGTGGGGCAAGTGATTCCAAGTCGGCCTATTTCACTTCCCAGTCTTGAAGACTCCCATTATAATGTTGAATGTAGAAAACGTCCATCTCCTTCCAATGCCGCACTTAGCCCTGAATTCGAAGTTACGCTTTGAAGTTGTTGCATTGTAAAGCAACTGTTATAAGTATCATTACTTCAGTGCAAAGCGCTTACATCGTTTAGGATCTGTATTCTATGTCCTGGTCTAGAATTTTAAAAAATCATTTTTGTACAATATACATCTCTATTCATGGCCAGTAGGTAGCAAAGACAAGTGTCTCTACAGTTTTGGAGACAACTACAAAATTATAAAATATTCACCGTAGAGAATACGCAACGTCATCAAACACATGCACAGATAAAGTCTCCTTACAACATGGCTTCAGTAAGTCAGGTAAGTCTTGCACCGTACGATAGTATACATTTTTCTGGTAGAGCTTGAAATTATTCATATAGCTTATTTATTCTTGAAAACGCGAAAATTTCACAAAAATGGTATGAGCACTTCCTTGCGCCAATGTGTTTTTGTTTTCGACCGATTGAACAAAACAGAGTCAGAACTCTGTCTGTTTTCGGATCATGTTATTAAAATGTCTCGAACGGCGGCTATTATACAAACTTTAAATTTTGCCGACGTAAATACTTGCTGGTATCGTCAACTATTGACTCTTCAGCGTAACTGAAATGATACATATGCCATAACGCATAAAAATGTCTCCGAAAAGGATACATAGCCAGATTTCCTCTCTAAAACATACAAACATAGTTGATTGTTATATCATTTTTTCGGGTGTTACCTCAACTCTCATTCTGCACAACCAAAAATTGTCAACATTGACTCCTCCAAACAACCATCAAATTAGATTTTCCCAAACATCTAAAATAGCTAAACATATTTAATTTGTAGAATTTTCCGAACCCCAAAACGACACTAGGGTGTTCCATCGGACCTCTGACCCCAAATGGCATGTGATTTACATGTGCATAGTTTTTAGATGGAAAAGTACGAGAAAGCACGTAGTGATTGATATTTTTCCGGGTAGCATACCCCGACCAACGTACTTTCGTTATACATTTGATCTGGTAACGGTTCTGAACAAATTTAGCGTTCCCACTAAGGATTATTACAAACACATACGACATTGATGATTTTCTTGTTCATAAATGTCATGTAAAAATTGTACAAATTTGAGAGACTTGTACTACACATTAAGAAGACCTTTCCCGTTTGCCAGTTTGCAGTCGTTTTCTTGTGAATCACTCACACAACTGTTTGCCCTCCGTGACCTCGGTACATGTCTTTGAAGCTTACCCGACATGTCATCGGGAGGTGCGCGTGTATATTTCAGTATGGAAGGAGTTTATCAATATAGGCATGTTGCAAACACTCGGTTACACACCGTTAACCGGTTCTGAGCAAAACAGTTCGTGGCGGACAAAACAGTTCACCGATATTTTTTGCAGGTATATGCATTGGGGTAAATATTCTCTATCCAAGGATCGGTTGTTGAAAAATATGTTAAAGATTTTTATTTTTGTAAAAAGTAGCATGAACGAAGAACATGCCATGTGCTTCCCGTTTAAAAGTAACCTATATTTAGTAAGACAGGACGAGTTGAAAGTGTGATTTTGTTGAAAAAGTGCGAAAACGAAAGTTTATCGCGGTATATTTAATTCACTTTTTAACTTGGGTCTATTGTATTGACGTCGACCTTTAAAATAATGTTTGCCCTGAATATTGTCCAATTTTTAAGCGACAAAACGCAATATTCAACGAGTTATAGACATTCAAAAATGACATGGTCGAAAAAAAGTGTGACGGCATTGCACAGCTCAATATTTGTGTTGCGAGCAAGAGCAGTCCCGTGTCTTTTTTATTTTACTTTAATGAATGGTCTAAATAGTGATATCAAGCTTGTTACTTATTGTAATATGACAAAAACAAATGGCACTAGGTCAGCAATGTTCAGAAATACAGCGGAGATGACAATTCTTATGCACATAGTGATGTAAAATATGCATATAATGATTATACACATAATCAGTCCATAGATGGCACTATTTAACCAGCACATGTATTTTGTAAAAAGAACACATTTTTGGATTTTCATTTTTATTGCCATGCCGATTAATAATATCATACATTTACTGAATAACTCGGGCGTGTTAGTGGATAATCATTACTATTTGCCGGAGGTCTGAATGCAACCACTCCATAAATAGTTTATAACAGACACCAGAAATAGATTTTCAAGTTTTGGTGAATACGGAACACTGTTTGTTTATTTGTTGGTTCCGGATGTAGCGTCATTTCTCGACAGTATTTCAGTTATTCAACGACGAGCCTAACGTATGGTGATCCTGTGTTTTGTACCGGTACTACCCTGTTCGCCACAAAAATACTGCCAACCTTTCCCCATGAATCTGATTTTAGAACATTGTCTTCTATTAAATAGTTACAGACCAAACAAAAGTTTCTTCCGAGTACTCAAACTCAAACTCATAATCTTATGATGTATGGCTTTCCCTGTTGATCGAAGCTAGTGACCTTTCTTCGAAATATGGACTGGTTATCTATATAAGGATACTTGTAACTTAACAAGTCTAAATATCCAATCAGCTACCAAATTTTCCCATTTTTATTCACTTATTGGATCAATATGCTAGGTTATAGATTTTTTACTAGCGATTCATAAAGATACTTAATGACCTCTTTATTGATTAAGTTATTGCTTTCATTGCGTCCGTTACTACAAAACGTAAATTCATCAGAAGTTCAATAAATGACCTATAGCATATACACATAATAACAACAGTCATTATATGACTATTTCTATATATCATTTGTCCATACTTTGTTATATTGACCGGTCTATAGTTCCACAATTAATTTTGCTGGGCTATAGTCAACTAGAAGAAAAAAAAAACACGAAAATCTATTTTTTAAAGTAATGAAATAAAACATTCATTGAATGGCTTGTCGGTAAATAATCAAAACCACTGAGCCATTTTATAAGTGTATACAGTTGCCATGCACTGTATGGCTATTACAGAGGTACCAAATTAACTGGCTATAAACGTCAGCTGTTGCATTGCAGTAGTAGCACAGGCACATATGTATTGTGATCCTGAAAGAAGTATCTCAAATGATATAATAAAGTAAGTGAAACATTTCTAAACGGGAAGGAATCACATCAAACTACCTTACCACTGTAAACATAATTTAAAAGTGTAGGAAGACGTATTGATGATTTTAGGCGGTTGTATGATTAATATGCTTTGACCTACATCTGTTTGTTAATAAAAATCGGTGTAAATTGCTGTTGTCTGATTAAAAACGTTATGTTTTAAGGATTATGAGCTTGATATCACTATTTAGACCATTTATTAAAGAAAAATAAAAAAGACACAGGACTGCTCTTGCTCGCCACTCAAATAATTTTGAACTGTGCAATGCCGCCACACTTATTTTCGACCATGTCATGTTTGAATGTCTATAACTCGTTGAATATTACGTTTTGTCGCTTAAAAATTGGACAATATTCAGGGCAAACATTATTTTAAAGGTTGGCGTTAATACAATAGACCTAAGTTGAAAAGTGAATTAAATATACCGCGATAAACTTTCGTTTTCACATTTTTTCAACAAAATCACCCTTTTAACTCTTCCTAACCTACTAAATATAGGTTACTTTTAAACGGTAAGCACACGGCATGTTCTTCGTTCATGCTACTTTTTACAGAAATAAAAATCTTTAACATATTTTGCACCAACTGATCCTTGGATGGAGAATACGTACCCCAATGCATATACCGGCAAAAATATTGGTGAACTGTTTTGTCCGCCACGAACTGTTTTGCTCGGAACCGGTTAACGGGTGTGGGTTAGGCCCAAATCAAAATTTGTTTGTTTTCTGCTTTATTTGTTTTTATTTCTGTTTATTAAAATATTTCTGTATCACCCTTAAGAATTTGTAGTCTTGCTTTTGCTTTAAAATTCATAGAGTGCCCTTATACGGTAAAAGTTTTATGTGGCTTCTGTATTCTCAATACAATTTTTGGAATAAAAGAATTGTAATAGAATTGTGCTATCAGTTTGTTTTACTGTGTCATGCACTAATGTTATAGTCGACTAAGTCCGTTTATTTGACTTGGACATGCGCACCCGTGTACAATAAACGTGCGTATGCCATGTATAGGAGATCACAATGCCGTGAAATAACATCAACGTTTATTATTATTGTGATTTTATTTCATTATATGCAGCAATAGAAACAAAAACTGAATTCGATTTAATGTAAATCAAGTATGTCACAAATATGTGATTCAACGTTTAAAAACCCTTAACTGCAATTTTTACATGTCACATGTTTTCTCTGCAAAGACGTTACGAACAAATTGGATGTAACTGTTGTGCACTGAGAATTGTACCTATTTTTCAGTCGAATCTTCCCATCGCCAATGCCAGTTTGCATCTATAACAGCTTTTTAGGTTGCAAAACATGTCATAATGGTGAGCTTATTTAAAGCTAATGGTGGGTAAATGATTGCAGAGATATCCCTTTTTCCACATTCAAAATACTTTTGACAAGATCAGTGTGCGACTTTTGTCAAAATTTCGATTTATACTTTAATCAAAACACAAGTAAGACTTTTTAAACGTCGAAAATTAATATTTCATATGCTTTTTTTACAGTTTCTGTCTTATTATTCATAACAATGACAATATTAAAAATTGTCCAGCATATATCACAAAGTGGTACTTTTCGCGTTATACCCATATCTAATAAAAAGTGTTTTTAAAACCTGTTTTGCCGAGACATGCACCACACGACATCCTTATCCTTAGTGTTATGGAACTGCTTGAAATTTAAGAATGAATCGGGACTATTGTTCGAGGAATCACCAGTCTTTTCGGCGTCATGACATGTACTTTTTAAATTCAAGATGCCTTTGACGGACAATAATTCTTTCAAAATTGTATTTTGTTGAAACAGTGTCTGAAACATTATCTACAATAACGCCATTCTGCTTTTTATTATTAAGAACGACACACTTTCTGAATGTCCCGTAAAACAAGAGCTAGTTTATAGCTCTACGTGTTTTGGCGGGAAAGTTGAACGTGCCTTCCATGATGTGCATATGTTGACATTACATTTTCGTGTAAATAGAAATGTTGAACTTTCATACTGCATTTGAACAGTTATCTTAAATTAGAAATCAATAGATAAAACAAACAACTAATTTTTGATTGGCCTACACGCTTGTCAATGTAAGAGTAAACGACAGCTAGCGGCTGTGACGTATATACTGCGGCGATATCAAACTATCGGCTTTTTGTTTGAAGTTGTTCAAAGTGAAACACGGGAAAATTATCAAATGGGAAAGATCTACCTAACGGGTAGTAACTAACAAAAGACATAAAAGTATTTGTAAATTACATAGATGTAGCTGAAAGCGCGTGCACGTGCAGGAGGATTGTTTCAAGTAAGAATGTCACTGTTAAAGATATGATTTATGGTTACAAAACACCAAATGATATTGTTATATCGGGTTGAATATGTTTACTCTATAGGGCATGTCTGTTTCGTTTGTTTTGTGGTTGTTGTTTTTTTTTTTTTTTTTTTGCTTGTTTGTTTTTTTGTTGTTTTTTTTGTTGTTTTTTTGTTGTTTGTTTGTTGATTTTTATGTTTGTTGTGTTTTTTGTTTGTTTTTTGTTTGTTTGTTTTTTTGTTGTTGGGAGGGGGTTCAACATGTCATAGGCCTGGAAAAAGTAAAGCGTCAAAAATAATTCTAAATCTGTTGAATTGTCTTTGAAACTATATGTTAAATGGTAACTGAGTTACAAGGCTGATATGTAGAATATTCGACTAGCTATTATATTTCCAACGGACTATGAGATTCCTAAAGAATTTAAGCAATATGCCTGACAGTTCAACAGATCAAGAATTATTTTTGACGCGTTACATTTTCTAACATAAAAAAATACGGCACTTACTGTAGTTACACATCGAAAATAAACTTTTGTTACATGGCCACCACTTCAGCTTTGCAGGGTTTCCTTGTTGATAATAGAGGCAACTGATACTCTCTCCAGTCAAGTCTTTCCAGCCACTAGTGTTTTCTCAAAGAATAAATAGACAGTAACCTGCATTATATGTTCATCACTTCTGTAACAAGGTTTTCTTTTGAGTTATTTTTAAAATAAAACAAGTTCAAAACTTAAAAATAATCCTTAATAAAACTTATTGATATAATATAATAATTTCGATTACATATATGGGGCACATTTTATAGTCGCCACAACAAACTTTTGTTGACTATAAAAACAAGAAGGGTCACTTTCTTATACATATTATTCTGTTTAACCTAAAAGTGAATGATTAAAATTGAATTTTTATTAAAGTTTTCAAAATTGTACCATAAACAGAAGCAAACCTTTTAACATAATATTATACTAGTCATTTATAGAAACATGTAAATTTAACAACTCCATATAAACGCACTTACCTAGTATCTGATAAAAAAAATTCTCTGGAATTATGGTATCATCATTCTATACACAGGTAATACCTGGTTCATCTATATTAATGAAATCTGTTTATATCTACTCAGATGAAAGGTTAACTTAAATGGTGTATACCTCAGTTCATATTTTGTGCGACCTCACATGAACCGAGAAAAACATACTTGCAGTGAGTGATGCAGCTCCAGTTTATTATTGATAAAACTAATCTAAATGGTTAGCTTCACTTGAATGCAGTCGGGGCTGGACTACCTTATCATTGATAATTCACCCGGTGTTCTTGGATGGAACTATATTATACAGCGCATGGATTTAGACGTTTTAGGATTATGATATAAGCATTGTGGGATGTTTAGAAGTATACCTATACTTCTGCAAGCGGGTAAATCTGCTTTCAAAAATACAATTTTGACTCTATTCATTCCTAGTACCGCTAAACATTTCAACCCACACAGAAAAAAATACATTCTGATTTGTCAAAAAATTACAAAGCTTTTCTTATGCATAGATTATTATCTTGTCAGTGATCTTGAAACAAAATAATCACGAAAACCCCTTTTACTGATTCTGATTTTGTGGATAAGTAACCAGACAACATTTTCTTTTTTGAAGAGGTTTCAAAGTATCGTTTCGATAATCACATTGTAAACTCATGAAAATGTGAACTTTGTTTTAAGATATACTCTTACTGCAATAGTGTACCTACTATAATTTTCGAAGTCAGCTTTGTATACCGATAACATGTTTTCCCCACCACACTTGATGTTTCCTTCGTTTTTACAATCCAGAACACATCCGTCGTGAATTCTTTGCTGAGAGCTAATATTAGACAGATCTTCGAAGCACAAACACTGAAATAATTTACAAACTTACATAATTTAATTACTTTAGAAAGCATTCTAACACGAGCCAGATAGGGCGAGAGTACCAACGCATTCCGAGGGAATCTGAAGTTGCTTTAACACGAAATGAACATGCGTTAACGCTATTCTAGCACAAAACGCGTATAAACTAATAAAATGAATATATTGTTCCTCGACGTGATTACATTTCAAAGAAATCCGGGAGAATGTCTGCGTTGTTTTAGTACGGTGACATCATTTCATTTTGAATTATCCGTTTTAGGCCCATAATACGTTTACGCTTTAACACGAAACGCGCACATACAAAAAAGCGTTTTAACAGCACGTGAGCGCAAGACTCTCTTGTAACACACGTTTTTTCCTGTTTAAACAGCCGTGCGTGCGTGTGTGTGTGTGTGTGTGTGTGCGTGGGTGTGTGCGTGTGTGTGGGGGTGCGTGCGTGTGTGTGTTCAGATTTAACGTTTTTTATTTTTCAATTTTTTTTTTCAGTTATATAAACGACGGTGTCTACTTGTATCAGTGAGCCCAAATTTATAGTGCTGCCTCACTGGAATATCACGCCGTATACACATGATATGATACCCCACGCAGTCACAATATACTGACACTGGGCTGACCCCTTAATGCTTAGCGCTGAGCGAGGAAGCTACTAGTACCATAGTTTACGTCTTTGGTATGACGCGACCAGGGGATCAAATGCACGATCTCACTCACCCGAAGCGGGCACTCTATCACTAGGCTATCAAAGCGGTAAAACAAAGTAATGAACTTAAATCTATCGCTGAATGACAGCCGTGTATCATGGTGTTTGTATTGAATAATATTTTATTTGGGTTCCACATGTAAAATGGTGTGTGAAAAAAAATGCATTCTAACTATATCTATTCTACAGAATATCAAAATATATCAACGCTGATATGAAGACCAAGTTGGCTCTATCGAAAAAAAAAACTGCTTTTATAGAGTAAACATAGAAAGAACTCTTTAAAGTTGTAAAGACGGCAGATCAACTTATTGAAAAAAGTCCTTCCAGACATTATCTGATACTCTTTTCTATAAATTTAAATGATTGACTTTCCCAAACAGGATTAAATACAATATAATAGAATTAATGGTGTGATTATAAAGCATATTAGACTAGCTTGCGCTTTCTTACATGGGTTTTATCTTAATCACTTTTGTCTAATGATTATGGTAATGAACTACAGCCGAAGACTGACGAAGCTGAAATATAAAAGCCTGTCCTCAAAGGTGCTTCTTGAAAAACATGTTAATAATAGTGTTAATATTGTTGTAACTTTTACCGCATCTTTTAACAATCCGATGTACATTTCTTCACTGCACAAAACCCCGCATCGACTAAGGCTGCCAACGTTTCTGTGTGTTGTATGCGATCTGTGAATTATAGTCTCATTTACAATGCAACCTGGAACATATCAATACAATACTAAATACGCCCTCCATAACAAGTCTATGCTAAAATTTAATTGAAAGTTTTCGTTTATTAATTCTTTTGTGACGGTGTTTTGTCAGTAAATTATCTAGATAATTTTTCGTATCCCAAATCGTCTGTAACACGTGTCGTTAAAAACATACACTTTAGCGATCGTTTATATGTATGTTCTTCTTGAAGTTCATGGTGGCCATTGGCGTACTTCAAAACTTAATTTTTTCCGTAAACAGTTGCAGAGAAAATGATATTGGCTTCTATTAAATCATTACGTCAAAAATTTCTAAGCATTGGCGTAACATTTTAACAAAATTCCAGCCTCTCCTATAGCGTAAGCTGATAACCATTATAGTAAAGGCAATTTTGTCTGTACACTTTACTATTGCCCCGTATTGAATTGCTTTCCATCTTAGGTAAACTGCATACTATTTCTAACAACAACCAGCTTATTATATGTAAAAGCAATGATATGAGACAATTTGACATAAAATCGACGATAATTCTGGTTTAAATGTCGTCTTTATGGCGGCCATATTGGATTTAGGACGCCATTTTTTTTCTAAATTTCTAATTTGTTTACATTTTGCTCAATATAGTAATCTAAGGTGTGCCAAATTTGGACCTATCTAGATGCATAATTTTGTTGTTATGGGTCGATTCCAGAAATCCGCTGTTTCATTTATATTTTTAACATTTTACCCCCAAAATAGACATTTTGCATCATGATACTTTCCTATATTTTTTATATGTTGTTACACACATCTTGTATAATACTTACACAAAAAAAAATCAATTCTTTGCGAGTTTTTTCCTTTATTTGGCATTTTGCCCATAAATGGCCTTTACTATTAGAAGTTCAGTTCTGTTGTCAACATTTGGAGCCTACAGAATAAACAGATACTACAATAGCATTAATTGGATAATCATTATACATTGTAATAGTACCTATATATTCATATCCAGTAATGACACTGTAATAACCGAGCCAAAGTTCATCATTGTTGTTTATTGCTTGAACTGTCTGGTTAAAATGAATCAAAATATGTTCTGTTGTGTATTCCAGTTTTGGCGTAGCCAATCTGCAACTTTCATTTGCATCGGACCATGCCTGCTTATTTTCTGATATGCGCAAATATTCACCCCCTGAAAGAGAAAGTTCTGAGTTTCTGAAAAATACTGCCTAAAATTTGTTTCACTCTACTTGAGGTAACAACACATGCAATTGTTTTTCTTTTGATGCTTGCTGATAAAAGAGAATACAAATATTTCCTGTAAGTGTGTAACTATAACAGAACAGACAGATTGATACTGTCCTGTTCCAAATTTCTATTTCTATTTATATTTTTCCAGGGTAGTTGATTTTACTTAATATTATACTAATTTTGGCATATACTTGATTCCTGAAGTAAAATAAATTTGTTTTTATCATTTTCTTAGCATTTTCATCATGTAATGATTACAATGTGTAGGTCTTTACTACGATAAAGGTTTCAAAATGATTTTACAATTTGTTAAAATATGCATTTTGCATCAAACATTATCACCATTGCTCTTGTGGTTGTTATTCAACCCTAATATTTAATCTTCTTAACTAATGCAGAAGTTAAGAACATTTTAACGAATTTGTCCGGGTGTTTGTTGCAATCAAGTTTTGTCAATCTTTTATAGAAATACAATTATTCGCATGTCTCTAACAGAAGATTCAATTTCACTATCCATCTGGCTTATGAAAGGTCGGTGGTTCTACCCAGGTGCTTGCCCATGATGACATAATGCACGGAGGGGCACGTTGAGTCTTCCTCCGCCATCAAATCTAGAAAGTCGCTCTGTGACCTATAATGGTGTCGGTGCAACCATAGAAATTCAATTTAACGAACACCGTTCTTAAAATAGTTCAAATCAATTTACATTTTACTTACGTTGAAACAAATAATTCAATATAAATTTTCCCAGTTATTACTTTGAAATACTTGAATATTTGCAACATCTGATTTTTAAAACGTTAAAATATACTAAGAAAATTAGGTAATGAAAAGATACGGTCGTAGCTTTAATTTTTGCTCGACTGATTTGAAAAATTTAGACTACGCTCAAGTCTTCATACTGGGCTTCTATTGGAAAATAAGATTCGATACAAATTTCGCAAAGAGAAATATGTTTGTACAATGTAGATTTTAATGAAACTTCTCATAGTCTTAAATTATCGTCTGAACAGAGACGCATATAGCGTATAGTACTAGACAAATAAATAAACACTTGTACGAAATTTAGTTCTGTAATGCAGTGAAATCATCTCACCACTGTTTTACTTATATTTAATCACGTATGGAAACACATGGTAAGTAGCTCCTTACAACGCACTCACACAAACTCCGTGATTATATTTAATTCAGGAACTACAATGAAAATGAATAGAAATAAAATTATCTCACCGCGTCTGCTAAGCTTATCATTTGACTGATTCAATACACACAGTGCTAGCCCTGGCCATTATAAATTAATAGCCACTTTTTTTCAGGGAATAATTCAATAGATAAACTTGGCGCGCACGTTATTCATGCACGCTTTCGCATTTCAACAGGGTATGTATAACTATTTAATCTTTTTTTTTCATGAAACACTTAAACAAACTTTATTTTTCAATTATCATTATTCATGTTTATCATAGGCTTTGAATAATCATACATTTATGCATATCTTCAGATGAGGGCTTCCATAAGGATTCAATTACATGGAGTAAGGACTGCCTAACATTCAGATTTTGGAGTCCCTCTTAAATTTTCTTGGTGTCCTACGTAGTATCACTTTGTACAATGACCTTCAATATCATCATCATCATCATATCTCATTGGTTAAAAGCAATGTGTACAGTAATAGAATTTAGAGAAAAGGACAACTGTATTAGAAAAAAGTATTTAACAAAACAAAATTGTTAAATTTGATTAATTATACGTATAGCAACAGTCAGTATTTTATTAAAATCAACAGACTTACTGTTGTTCAGCTACATAACGAAAATCGACTTTAAAAAATCTAAAGTACATTTTACTTGAGTAAAATTACTTTGTTTTTTATAACACCCGTAAAATATGTTTGCTAATCAAACTACAGATGATCTGATCATATGTAGATTCTTTATCTTAAGACTGTCGTGCATTAGTACCATTATACAAAATCAGTGTCTTATTTTCATTTTCTTATGGCAGTTATTAGTATACGGATTAGCAAATACATTTTTCTTTTACCTGTATAAATGTAAATATAGGTATTAAAGTCATAAGAGGCATTTCTATTAAAGTACTCTGCTAACTTGTTCATTCATCCGCCCACACACTTGGACACACACGCAGGCATTCATTCATCCACTCATGCACTCATCAATTTGCTGTTTCACTCACTCACTCGCCCACCCACCCGCACACACTCACTCACTCACACTCACTCATTCCTGTCCACCCTCTCATTTGTCCACTCATCCGTACTTAGTCTCAGTCAGTTGACAGGAAGCGCCTCTTATGACCTTATACAACATACTAATTGCTGTATTTGTATAACATATATGTAATAATCTCATACGAGTAATTATCTATAGTCTCCTGTAACTCTTAGAGAGTGGCCATTTACACTGTGTGACTTTTACTGTTTATATGTTTTATTATATATAAATGGATGAGACTGAAATAAAAAAATATATATATATGTCAAATTACGTCATTCACCTGGCAATACCCAACCAGTTTCATCCCACATCAAAGAAAATCAATAAAGGAAACTTTTGCCGCCACTCCTTTTGAAGTTTAGCTGTCATGTGATGGTGTTTATTTCAGGCTATCCATCAAAATGTGTCAGAGATATCAGTTCTTAATAGGAGACAAATTGAATGTTTTTTTTCTTTTCTTTTTCTAAAAATACTGTAAAAATAGGATTAACGAAAATCCGAAGTAAGTAGCAAATAATTTTTTACCGGACAAAAATGCTTTAATTGTAACTGGATGTGAAATGTCATTTGCTAGAAGAATATAGTTACTTGCTTAGATGGTTTTTTTTTTTGGGGGGGGGGGGGGGGGGGGGGGGGGGGGTTGTGCTAAAATTATCGATATATTTTACACAACTAGTGACTTTGTCTTCCGACTTCGTAGCTTTTTCCACCAACTTAATTCGAGTCAAATGCATGTTTTATTGTTGGGGATGATAGTATTTTTGCTTTAAACTTCTATAAGATCAAGTTTCAAGTTTCAAGTTTATTAGCAATCGGCAAAACATTTGCCTTGGCCATTTACAATAGTGATAACTTATAGCAAAGACAACAAATATATACACAAGACAATTTACAAACAGCAAAAGCACATAAACGCACAAATACAATTAACGATCAGTAGACATGTCAAAATCAGTTTTCAAGAGTATTTTTACGTAAGCATAGCGCTTTTTTCACAAATCTTGCAATATTTAGCAACCGTGTTCTATTTTGTGTTGACATTAATGCATTGAATTTTTGTATGCTAGGCCAGGAACATCGACCTAGATACTTTAATCTGACACAATGATACAGAGGGCAACATAAGATAAAGTGGTATTCAGATTCTATCATATTTTGTGAACATAATTTGCACAATCTGTTTTGTTTGTCAACATTATTGTATCTACCTATTTCAATTTCTAAAGAGTGTGAAGATAATCGTATACATGTGAATTGTTTTCTTAATTTATCGTTTGCTATAACATCGAGATATTTTTCGAAACAAAAATCATTCTTATATTTACAATAACAATCTAATTTTGGCATAGAATTAATACAGTCCCTCCAGTCTTGGACAAATTGATCTCTTATCCTTAATTTAAACAAGTTGTCATAGTTCATACTTCTATCAAAATTGAGTCTAACATTTGCAAAACCAAGGTGATCAACAATTGAACTTAATCTACTTGCCCAGCAAACAGTAGTAACATTATTACATAAATCATTATACATTGAATACACAGGTGTGTTATTATTTTTCATCATCTTTATCCAAAATTTGATAGCCCTTTCCTTACAAATAACAGACAAAGGAAATCTACCAAGTTCGCTTAACACAGCATAGTTTGGAGTTTAGTATTTTATACCAAAAATGTATTTACAAAAACGTATATGTAATTTATCAACATCTTTGTAATTATAAATACCCCATACTTCACAGTCATATGTTAAAATAGGAACGATCATTGAATCAAAAAGTGATAGCTTAGTTTTAATATCAAGTTGTAATTTATCAAATACACACAACAGATTATTGTACGCCCTAAGGGCTTGATCGTGTAATGCTCTAACCGCATTTGCCATATTTCCAGTGTACATAAATTTAACACCAAGATATACAAAATTATCAACAGTATCAACTTTTTCATTATTTATGTAAAATTCTGGATAAACATTTTGTTTTCGTTTTTCAAAAACACAAATCTTAGTTTTATTCACATTGATTTTAAGTCCCCATTTTTCAGAATAATGATGCACAGCATCTATCTGAGCTTGTAAACTACCAGGATCAGTGGTAAACAGAACTATATCGTCGGCAAATAAAATCATATACATGGATAACAGATCATAATCTTTGTCAGTTAAGGTATTAAAATCAATATTTTCAACAATGTCATTGATGAACAATATGAAAAGTAAGGGTGATAATGGTTCGCCTTGTTTTAATCCAATTGTTACGTCAAAAAAGTTAGACATATTCATAGAACTAGACATTTTAACACATGCTTGTACATTTTTATATATGTATTTTATCATACTGGTCATTTTACAACTAATTCCTGTTTGTATAAGTTTTGTCCACAGTGCATCTTCTTAACGGTATCAAAAGCTCTTTGATAGTCAATAAAGATGCACCACAGTTTAGACTTTTTTGATAACACTTTTTGTATAACAGCATGTAATATGAAAATAGCATCTGCCGTAGACCGACCATCACGAAAGCCATATTGGCTATCATTAAATATATGTTCACTTTCGCACCATTTATTGATACGGTTTCTTAATATCAACAAGAAATTTTTTCCAATAACATTTACTAAGGTAATTCCTCTGTAATTTGAAGGGATATTTTTATCACCCTTTTTATAGATTGGACAGATGACACCCTTAGACCATGCCTCAGGATATATACAATTATCATAAATGTAGTTGAACATTGTACATAAAAATGGCGATATTACACTATTTGCATCTATAAAGAAATCAGAAACATTTTTATCCAAGTCACAGCTTTTATAACGATTCAGAAGACGTATATTTTTTTCTACTTCTTCGATAGAAATAGTTCTATCAAGACATTCAATATTAACAGGCTCATCACGTACATTGTTTAACACATCATCATTCACATGGCCCTGATTTTTATTGTATATATTTTCGAAATGATTTTTAACCTCCTCTAGACTAACACTGGAATCAAGACTATTAGTAGATTTATACTTTTTAACATACTTCCAGAATTTACGTGGTGCTTTTTTACTCAAATTAGCCATATTTGCTTTTTCTTTATTATAGAATTTATATTTAGCATCTCGTTTAACATTTGAATATTCATTTCTACATTCAAGCATATATAATCTGTTTTTATCAGATTTTACAGTAGACAGTCGGCGTTTAGCATCATAAAATTTATTCTTAGCAATTTTACAATCATAGTTAAACCATAGCGACTTCCGCTTCTTTGGTTTTGGACTATTACTGAAAGTTTTACCATAGCACGAATAAGAAATATCAAATACAGTATCTGAAAAACATTTCATACATTGATCGATATTATATTCTCCACTCAACAATTTATCGTTGATTTCTTGAAAAGTATTACATTTATTTTGTACGCTATTAATAAACTCATCTGTTTGGGACGTGTCCCATATAATTCTATCAAATTCAACGTATTCATTATAAATGACATTCATACAACAACACAAAGAAAACGTCAAAGGACAATCATCAGAAAATTCATTTATATAAAATACACACATATTATTTACATTTTTATAACAATCAGAACTTGAAAGTACATAATCCACTAAGCTAGATACCGGTTTATTCCGGTATATAGTATTGTAAGTACACCTGCCCTCCTCTTTACGACCATTTAATATGATAAGATTATTCTCTTTACAAAGAGTCAAAAGTTTTGACCCGTAATTATTGAAACCATTATCAAGATTTTCACGGTCGTGTAAATCATACGCAGACACGGTTTCGGGAATATCAACGAATCGGTCTAAATTTAGGTCATCTATATAATCAGGGTCAGTGCGTGTACGACTATTTAGGTCACCAAGAACGTAAAGTTCACCTTTAACAGAATAGAGTCGTTTATCCGAATTCAAGAGTTCAAAAAAGTCAACTTCATATAGCAACGAATTAACATTTCTATAGACCGCAGAATCCTCTGGTGGAATGTAGCAAATACAAAAACATGTATCTTTGCTGGATTCTAAAAACCCTTTATCTAATTTGAGCCAAATAATACCCCTATGGTCAATTTAATCAACACTAAAATGACTTTTATAACATGTTTTGTAATAAACAATTACGCCACCACTATAACGTCTAGCATTTTTATAAGATTTGGGGCGTGGACAATTTATACATTCATACCCATCAATATTAACATCTTTAAAAGAAGCGTTCCAAGTTTCAGTAAAAAGCAATACATCATAGTCACAAACAAATTTTAAAAAATCATTATCGTGTTATTTCGCAGAAATACCCTGCACATTCCACAATAAGAAAGTTAAATGTCCCTGATCTACTTCCTAAATTTCACTGAAGCTAGAGGATGACACAGTTTCTACAGTATACATTTTATTCTCTATATAGAGTTTGTCATGTGCCAGATATGCTGATTTTCCGGCCTTTTTGGCTTTTATCATTGCCGGAAGTAGTAATTTTCTGCGATCCTGCACTGATTTTGTGAATTGGTCAGAAACGCTGATTTTCGGTTTCGTATGTTTGGCTGGCGGTTCATCTCCGCTCATAGTACTGGTCGCCCCGGTAGTCACGTCGGTCCTGGAAGAGGGTGGTGCCGACGAAGCACCGGAAGTGAGTGGCGCACCAGACGAGGACTTAGCAGCCTCGTGGTATGCCTTCCATAGTTCCTGCGATCTTTGTTTCACCAAAAGTTTATCAGGGTAGTGGTTAAACATAACCACCACAGGGCGAGTTTTATCCTTGTTATACTTTGGGGAGAGTCTATGGGCCCTTTTTTTTTATCGAGTCATGAGCATCAAGAATACCAAGGGTATCTCGCAAATAATCCAGGATAAAAGAAGCACAATTTTCAGTTTTTCTTAATTCATAAGTTTCTTGATCAGGAAAACCATGAAACAGGAGATTGCATCGCATCGAACGTGATCTTAGATCATCGATATCATCAGACACCGATTTCAAAGATTGAAACTCTGCAGAAATAGAATTTATTTTTTCGTGTTCAGTTTGTAATGTTTTATCAAGTACCGATTGTCTAATTTTGATTTCGTCACTAGTTTGTGTGTCAAAAGCCCGGCTTGCATCGATATCCGTCAATCTCGATTTTATATCAGTATTTGTCGATTCAAGGGAAGTAACTCGAACATCCATATTTGCGATTTTATTTGACAATGTCGATAATTTGTTTTCAATAGAGTCTAATTTATTCAATCGAGTGTCAAAAGAATTCAGCCTTTCAACAACAAACTATTGAAATTTATCTGTTGAATTTTGAATTACAGACTGCTGGGACATCTGGGGGGAATATTGCGGATGCTGCTGCGATTGATACTGCTGCATTGGTTGCTGCTGGAGCGGGGGTGGGGGAGGGTGGAATGATCCTGGGGGTGGATTGTAGAAAGTGTCAGCTGGAGTCTGGTATGAGTTTAAGTTGCTCACATTTGCCATGTTCATTGGTTGTATATAGCCTTGAGATGACATGTTATTGCTATTTGTAGCAGTATCTACCAATGGCGATACTTTATCATTCGTGCGTTTCACGGGGGTGTCAGCTGAATTGTCAGGAGACGGTAACGCTCTCTTATTTTTATTTTTATTATTTTTCTTTGTAGAAGGCATTGGTTATCAATTAAACTACTAGTATTATAGATATCGTCACCTCAACGCAACAAAGTCGTAACTCAGTTTTTTTGCAAAAATCACTTTTTAGCTTATTTGGTGTTTTTAGGTATAAATACATATTGTGTCAAAATATCAAAATTAAATACCTGATAAACATAGGAAAAAAAGATATTTGTCAAATTGTCGTATCTCAAATATTATATATTCTTTCAGCGCAAAAAGGTAGTATCTCAAGTTACGACCTTATTGCACAAAAATAATCTATAATAGTAAGCACTTTGTTTTATGTAAAAAGGTTGTAACTCAAATTATGTTTATAAATAGTTGTCTAAATATAGATTGCTTATGAGCCTGGTATTAAATACATGTATTATAGTCATGACTTTTGTATTATGACATCACTTATCTATGATGTAATCGTTATCATGATGTCATAGAAATTTTGGTCATACAATTTTTGCCTGCAGAATATATATAATATATATTCTATAGAAGCTTTTGAAATACTACCAGGCGCGTAGCGTGGCATACTTAATTACTCACTTGAGTAAACTTTAAAATTTATTTAAAAAACCAAAAAACGAAAAAAGCTAATTTTTCAAAAAAAAAAGACAATAAAAATTAAAGGCTAAGGGGGGTTAAGCATTCACTAGGTCTACATTAGTGTTATTGCTTTTTTTTTATTAGAAACTTCAGTTGAAGTTGTATACAAATTGAAACACCCCATGTTCGTAATTCAGTCATGTACACTAGTGCATAACATTGTCTTCGCGCTCTATTTAAAAAATAGATTCGCAGTCCATAATAAGTATCCGAATGGAATGTTTACATGCCACGAAATTCAAAATGACGAACGCTAATGATCCTCAATACTAAGACATTTTTGATCCGGGCGTTGAAAAGAACGATGGAGTGAAAACTCATATGTTGACAACAAAATCGGAATCTGCACACAAATACACATTCCCAAGCAGGTATTGTCACGTATTCTAGAATTTCTACAAATAAACATGTACTTACAGCCTAAATCAATCATGTACCCTACTCTGACTCTTAGTTCTCCTGGTAAAAACATCTTAATATAAGATGTAAGTACCGAATGTCATAAAATGTGTTTTAGTGTATAGATCTACTTCTACCAATCTAGATCTAAATATATAATTAAACATTAGAATGGTTTAATTAATTCGTTTTGTTTACCAATTTCAGAATAGATATAGAGTGTAGATCTATTTTTAAAGAATTTTAGATTTGAAACTTGATTACTGATTGACAGATTATTGACATGCGAATGATTTGTTTTTACTAACTTTACAAAACTTATTTCGTTTAGTATGCTTTACTCAAGGTAAATTGTTCTAATTATGAATATCTAAATTTAAATAAGCATGTATATATACTCTTCCATGGTGCAATCGGTATTATACATTGCCGCGGCGGCCCGGTTTCCACTCCCGACGCGGTCACCTTCCCCGCCCCCCTATTTTTCTTCTTTATTTGGCATTTTAGATGGTTTACAGACACAAAATCGTATTAAAATCTTAATAATACGACCAAACTTTAAATTCAAAGAAAGATTTTTTAACCCAGTCAGTAGATCTTTGTGCCTAATGCCAGTATACACGCACTGAAAGATGAACTGAAGGCAGTTCATTGCTATTCAGATGGTAGCGACTTTATCCTGACTTTGAAATAATAATTAACACCATTTGATGAAAAGTTCGTCCACAATATTTTAAGCGGATATTTCACTCAGAAATGTTTGATATTCAGTGATCTTTTATTATTTCATGAATGTCTGTTTTTACGGGATTATTTTTTAAAGACATAGATCTACCAAGACCAAATTAATGACCTACATTTTGATAAAAAATTATGGCCTTTTTTCGACTTAGAAGGTTAAGGTTTTGTATGTAAGCTGGTATCTCAGTACTCACTTATGGGAATGAATTGAAACTAATTACACGCTTGTTCACTGTCATGATCTGACATGCACTAGGCAGGTTCCATAACTTTTTTTTTTCAAAAAATTATGCCCCTTTTTCCACATAGCATTTTTTTGCTTAAGTTTTTGTATGTAAGCTGGTATCTCAGTACTCACTAACGGAAATGGATTGAAACTTCACACACTTGTCCACTTCATAAGCTGATATGCACTGTGCAGGTTCCATTATCCTGTTTTTGCATTTTTACAAGATTATTCCCCTTTTCCGACTTTCGTCTTCATTCAAATGACAAGGCTGTTGAGGCATTGCTGTCCTCCAACAGCTCTTGTTTACAATTCCAGTGTGTTGCCATATCAGTTTGATTATAGAAATTATGTTTCTTGCCATTTTCCTGCCAGATTTCTTCCAGACACTGGAAACAAGCTGACAATATTGTCAGTGTGTTTACATGCTGATTGTTATGAGCCAGTTTATTGTCATATAGTTTGCAGGTTATTCCCAGAAACTGGAAATTATATGGAAATAGTGTCCATGTTATTTTCAGCTTGACTTTTTTTCTTGGAAGTTTGTTTCCCTGTAGGAGTCGGAATATTTCCAGTTACCTTTTTTTGACAGACTGTTACCAGATCATTGACAGCTTGTTTCCATATTTCATTTTCGTAAGGGAATGAAAAACCAAGTAAGGACTGAAAAAGAACAAGAAATCCCGATAATTGGAAAAGAAACATTGCAAAAAAAAACGTAAAAATTTGGGGAAAAGTTATGTTGATCGTTTTGGTAAAAGTAGAAGGGAAAAAGTAAATACCCATACCCATAAATACTTAGGAAAGGGGCATACTCAGAGTGAAGGGGACTCAATTCATTACACCATAGAAAGAGCTACCTCTGATAGAAAACCAATTTACTCCACTCCAGAGTGGTCTGCTACTATGCACATGGCACACATTAAACACCCATGCATTGTTAAAGAAATATCTTAGACGGATTTCTTTGATTTTAAAAGCATGTCAACTGTTATCAAAAATTTTGATATTAACAATGACAGAGAAAAATTATACTGGAATTCCATTAAAATAATCAGAGACTGAATTCAGATAGTCCAAATATTTTTGAATACAAAACTGACTTTTCAGGTGAGACACATTATGTGAGTTTGTTTCAGAATTTACGTTTGAGGGAAATTCCAACACCTAAAATCCTTGCAGTTTACAACTTTAGCAGTTGCGTTCAGAATTCATAAAAATTCCATGGCAGAAGTATGTGGACTTGGTTACTTCATGTAGAAAAAACATCATTCCAAGTATGCACCATACATTTTACTTGTTCCTTTCACATGAGGAAAAGTAATGGAATTTCTAACCAAAATTCTGTTTTTTGTATGCATTACAGGTCTTGGTTTATCAGATGTAAACCTCAGTAAATGTACAGTTCAGTATATTGTTACAATTATTAATTCATGATATAGATTGTTTTTGAAAACATTCAAGTTTTATCAAATTTGTCATGACAAGTAAGAAACTGAATAACCCCAATAACTGAATAATAATTATTGCTAGACTTAAAAAGTTTTATTACCTGTCTTACCTTGTGCATACCTGTATTGGGCAAAGATATTTCAATACCTGTTTGAAAAAACAAACAAAATGTTTTATCTAAAGAAAGTTTGATTTATTTAAAACAAATTCTCTGAAGATGTGCATAATTATAATGTTATGTAATTTTATTAAAGATTTTGAAACACAAAAGTGTAATTTTGAAAGAATTTGAATATAGATATTTTATTATTATAATAAAATGGCTTTTTTTAATACAATTATTTCTGATGTGTAAGTCACCAGGATATTTTACAGATATTTTTGTTAAATATGTTTTATTGACGTAAAAATATCTAAACATCTAATGAAATGTAATGACTTACGACCTTGTTGCACACAAAAATATCATAAATTATACACAGTTTTAGTGCAACAAGGTCGTAACTCAAAATATTCACAAAATTGCATTCCTGAATTATGTTTCAATTATACTGAAGTACTTGCTTTATTTATTTTTCTGATGCAAAATAAATTTAAAAACGTTGCTTAGTAATTATCATTTTTCTTTAAAATAAGATGTTTTTTGTCTGTACTGAAAAGTTTACAGAAACTGAGTTAAGACTTTGTTGCGTTGAGGTGACGATATGTACACACTGATCACACTGGTATAGTTCGTAAATCCTAAAATTACTCCCATTCATCGAATACAGGGAAAGAAAATTCGCCTCAGGTCCTTAGGACAAAAGATATCTAAATTTATCACAAAAAGCACAGTTAAAAATAAATCCTTTGTTTACGTTTCGATAAATTTTGACAAATTTTCCATCAAATTCCTTCAACATCCTTCTATATCTCCATTAATTTCCAAATTCCAACCACAAATATACACTGTAAATATATTTACGTCCATTTTGGTATAACTTTTATAATAAACAACTCCTTAGAACTCAAGAAAAGTCAATTTTTTACGAGCCATTTGAAACACAACTTTCTTGCCATAAGCATACAGACTTTTTTTCAATAGTGCACACATGTGGATCAATTAGTTAAGTATTTCGCGTACGCGTGTTGGCGACAAACAAATCAATTAAGCGTGTCGGATCCAACGAAATTAAATGATGCTGTAAAGGCAACTGCAATTATCAAAAATCGATTTGTGAAGATAAACGCTATGAAACATTACAATGTTATTCACACCTTTATTTCTCATGTCTATATTTATAGAATCGAATCAATTACTGATAAATGGAATAGACGATAAACACTAGATCACACTGTTTTAGGCCGTCCCTTGGTGAAATAGGTATATTCGCGGTAACACAAAATCTCGGGGTTTAAATTTCGCGCTGTGTATGTTTATCGGCGTTCGGATTAAGTCATAAACAGGCCAAGTATGGTCAACTTAGTGACCATTACCATGACCTTGACCTTGACTCTACTGCCCAAAGGTACACATTCGTCAACCAATACGGTACCCTATTTACACAGCATAAAAGGTGACCTTATAATGTTCTACTGTTTTGACCATATCTGGAATGTTTTTAAAATGTGTTAGTTCAGGTTATGTGAATTCAGCATATAGGACTATAATACGCTTTGACCTATGTTCAAGACCCTACCACGGGAGGGGATCCAACATATGTATTCCCAAATGGGCACCGCTTAAATTCATATGTTGTGCTTCCGGTAGAACATATGTGGTAAACATTTCGCAGAAAAACAGGTGAGGTTTTTATTTTTTATTGAATTTTGCGGAAATGACATTGTTTTGCCAAAAAATCGCGATGCAGTGCAACCGAGTATACATTAACTAGCACGTAAGTGGATTTACCTTATCTGTATTTGTAGAAATGACGGAGAAAAACTTATCCTACGTGAAGCGGTATGACTAAAAATTAGCAACATTTTTATCAACAGATGGAAATATGTTGTAATTGCCCTGCGCTTGCTTAAATTTTGCCCTCGAAACCTCCCATATGCAAAACCCCACCCAGAAAAAGAAAATTATGGTGATCACTTTGCTAGAAAAATGTTTTTGGGTGAAAAACCGAATGGGATACATATGTTGTGCTTGGGCTACATATGTGGTGCATTAGACTTTTTAGAACTCCACAGCTCTTGAGCTTAAATGGTACCTGAATAAAGAAACGAACTGGAAGTACGTGCCAAGTATATGTCACATTATTCAAAAAATTATATACATGTATATGAAAGGGAAAACATATTAGAAACGAGCACAACTTTAAACATACATATGATGCTGTAGAACATTATCACTAAGGAGTCAACGCATCTCTCTTAAATCCGAAGGGGTTTAGGTGTTGCTTATGTGTGTTTACCTGTGAATGTCGGAAATATGCATGTATAGTTTGGTGAATAGCATATTAGCTGCCGATACGGTCTGCGTAATTATATGTTATTGAACCTAGTGTTCTTTCCATGTTTGTTTTACTCGTTCATGTGCGCCTCTCTATATATATCTTCGGTGGTATTTTGCATCGTTAACTGTGGAAATTGTCTGTCTTTGAATCATGTACGTGAACTGAGTTATAGAGACAAATATCTGTGTCCCGGACAAAGACTCGAAAATAAAATGTATTAAATACTTCAGGGTCTGGGATTTCAATTCAGGAGGTAATTTTGGTTTGCCCGATACAGAACTATTGGCCCGGCCGCTCCAATACATAAAATATTATGGACCTGGCCCTTACTTGTGTTGAACTACGCAGTAACTTCGCAAGCTAGAACTATAAAGTTTGTGGCAATATAGGAGGGAGGATATACTGCAAGGTACTCGGTACATGTAGTGGAGAGGCTGGGCCAGTAGTTCTGTATCGGGCAAACCAAAATACCTCCTGAAACACCCTGAAAGTAAAGTATTTATTACAATTTATTTTTGAGTCCGTTGCCCGAGACAGATATTTTGCTCTATAACTCAGTTCACGGACAGACAATTTCCACAGTGAACGATGCAAAATACCGCTGAAGATATATATAGAGGCGCACATGAACGGGTAAAGCAAACATGAAAGGAACACTAGGTTCAAGAACATATAACTACACAGACCGTATCGGCAACTAGTATACTATACACCAAACTATACATGCATATTTCCGGCATTCACAGGTCAAAACACATAAGCAACACATTAACGCCTTCGTATTCCGGAGATGCGTTGACTACTACGTGGAAATGTTCTATGTTACAACATCTATTATACGCTTAAAGCTGTGCTCGTTTATAAGTTATCCCTTTCATACAAATGTACATTTTGTATATAATTTTTGGACTGATGTGACATATACTTGGCACGTATTTCCTGTTCGTTTCTTTATCCAGGTACCATTTAAGCTCAAGACCTCTGGAGTTCTAAAAAATCTAATGCACCACATATGTAGTCCATGCAAAACATGTAGCCCATTCGGTTTTACGCCCAAAAATATTTTTCTAGCAAAGTGATCGCCAAATATTTTTTCTTCTGTATGGGGTTTGGCATACGGAAGGTTGCGAGGGCAAAATTAAAGCAAGGCGCAGGGCAACTAAACAACATATTTCCACCTGTTGATAAAAATGTTGCTATTTTTCAGTTATACCGCTTCACAGAGGATACGTTTTTCTCCGTCATTTCTACAAATACAGGTAAGGTAAATGCACATACACGCTAGGTAATGTATAATCGGTTGCACTGCATCGCGATTTTTTGCCGGAACAATGTCATTTTCACAATATTCAATCACAAATAAAAATCTCACGTATTTTTCTGCGAAATGTTTACCACATATGTACTACCAGAAGCAGAACATATGATTTTAAGCGGTGCCCATTTGGGAATACATATGTTGGATCCCCTCCCGTGCCTACGTGCCGGGTACCTATTCTTAATATAAACGTACCCGCTTTGTTGTGTATAAGTCAATATGAGGCCTTCCAAGGTTAGAGGGAGCTTACCTTGCTTTACTGCTATAAATGGTAAGGTGTTGAACACCAGAACCAGCCAAAGGGAATTAAACTACATTTCAAAAGAATGTCAGTTTCACGTTTTTCTTTAATTCGCTGATTATAATGAAACGTATTAACATTACCCGTATACGGTCGCTACAGGATTTTTTGTCATAATACGTTACGTCACAATCCGTAAGGCATTATGCTATATATAATTGCGGTTTTATTGTTGCTTGCTTGTATTTGCAAATTTGCAATCGTTTGAAATTGATAATGAAGTTAAAATCTTTCTGCAGTCAATATGTGTAATGAAGCAAATAAGAAGTAAAGAAGTTGCTCATATAGTTAATCACTCCAACTTTGTGACTTTCGCAACAAAAGATAAATCATAAAGCACGAAAGGGATAAGAAACTTACTATTCTCAGACTGGTATAACGCATAGTCAACATGATCACATTAAACTTCACAATGTCATGCTGTAACCTAACATTAGCATACAGGGAAAACAACACAAAGGCACATGAACGTTGACAGGCTTGTGTAGTCATGATACAATTGTCAAAAAGCAGTATGCAGTACTGGCGGATATCCCATTCGATAATTTTACAGATGTAAATACAGTCAAAATATATTTTTGACCTGAATTTGGACCATAGATCTCATAAAGAACAAACATTTTCACCATCAATTTTGAATCAGTTGGGAAAAACACAGTATTTAGAGATTTTGCAAGGGTTTTCCTGTCATAGTGATCTAGGATTTTACCTTCATATATCTAATTTAATCTAGTGGCCTAGTTTTGATCCCTATTTAACTCATTTTTGCAAGTGACTTGTTTACTTGATCCACTTGCCATGTCAATATCAATTATGCAACAGTTATTTCTTTATCCGTGAATTCAAATTTTATCGTCATTCTACAGCGCTGTATACTTCCGCCTACTTGCTTTACGTCTTGTGAGTACCCTCAAGTTAGTTTATGGTGCATTAGATAATTTATCATTTATGTTTTAGCACACTAAATTATTCATCATCTGTAATAAAATAATGTCCGTAAAGTTATGGAAAAAAGAACTTAAAAAGTAAAACATTTTCAAGATGATGACTATGTTTCTGCTAAAATTAGCCGAGTTAGCTGAACCAATCACAAGGAAAACGTCCGAAACTGCGAAGACTGGTTCTGAATGTCCCACCTTGTCCAGAATCCAGATTGTCTAGCGGAGAAAAAATTAACACCGCAGATGAAACTTTTCATAAATCTGTACCAGAATTTCATTTTTCAGACCGCACTACTGAATCAAATTGATCAGGTTATTTACTTCTGGAAAACTTTGTCATTTTATCAAGTTGAACCTAAAATATGCATTCTCGTCGTCTAGCGTTCTGGAACCAGACCATGTAATATCGAAGTGTAAAAATGCTATGTTACTTTGGCATAATATTTTCTTTTATTGCGTCTGATTTGTTTATTTTTGAAGGCAATTTAGATTGACTTTAATAACGGGCACCTGGTATGGAAAGGTAAAGATGATATGAGCAAACCATTGAAACCTCAAGATATGGTAGAATATATTATTTTTATTTTCAAAATTTCGTCGTTTAGATGCTTGGTTATAAACTTCTCATAGTTTAATACTCTGAACCGTTGTAAATCAAACGATAAACAAATACAAAATATATGTTGATTGTAAATATATCATGACATGTCTGAAATTGGTGAATGTAGTTATAAGCATAAAGTGGATCATAACACTTCAATGAACATTTAAGAACGAAGTCTTTTAACGTCTTATATGCCACAGTTTATCGTTCAGGTGCTCGGTTGCTTATATATTTGCATCTGAACTCTGAAATCTGAATCATGATAAATCACATGATAACAACGAATTTAGTAAAAAGAATTCCCAAACCTTCAGAATTCTTAGTTAAATTTGAAAATAAGAGGGCCGTGTCAACCCTAGATCACTCTCCTGAGTTCACAGTTCAAACATAGTCAAAAGGGTCGTCTAAAAGCATGTCTGCCAAACTAAATGTATTGTGAATACAGGCATGCATAATCAGAAGCCGCCTTGTTTGTATTTGACGAATCATGACTTTTTTAGAATCAGATATAAAGTGGTTTAGATGGCGGTGTTATTTGAAGATTTTTATATTTTAGTTCTGGAGGCCATGTATTGAGTTGAATAATCTTGGTACAGTGTCACACAAGACAAATTTGTGTTTAATTATTTTAAAAGTTTCTGAGAAGATTACGCTTTCTAGTATATACACTTACGGAAAAGGGACGACGCTTTTACAAATCTGCTTATTTATTATTCAGATAGTCTTGGTAAAGTGTCTTCCAAGTTCTCATTATTAATCGCCGGTAGAAACCGGCGACACTATTTGATACGCTTTAGGATTCTGCAGCTGGTAGGAGAAGTTACTAAAATGTGACAATGAAAAAAAATGATATTGTAAATAAAAGAAAAATACGGCAGTTAATGAAAGGCTTACATAAAGGAATTAGGAGCTGAAAATTGAATAAGATTTTTATTATTTCAAAAGATAGCTTTTTAGGAAAATAGGAAAAATGTATCAGAGAACTTATCCCTTTTCTCCGTATCAAAAGCCCTGTCACGTGATCTGAAATAGGTGAACATTCTCACTACACTGCAAAGAGAATGCCTCTTAAATCAATGGGTTTACGACCATGTCAGTTATTATCCGCCGCCAGGAGGCGGTGGGTTTATTGGAATGCTAATTATTTTTTCGCGTGTGGAACATGGAGCAAGTCACGTGACAGGTTTCCGATC